>NC_045548.1:64106011-64118511 GCF_009769535.1 Thamnophis elegans
TATAATTATAGGAAATGTTATGAAGGCAGCTTTGATTTCATTCAATGCAATTGTTTCCCCCAAATTAAAAGAAATGAGATTGGATTCCAGTTTGGTGTTGCTTAAGAGTTGTCCTGTTGAAATCAAGAGGCTTGAGGTTTCTCAGGATTAAAGTCTCACTGATTTTAGTGGATGAACTTTTTAAATACATGGCTGGCTAGTATTTGAAGCAATAAAGACTTTGGAAATGTTTTTTGGATACCATGACGTTTCTTTATCTACAAAGATCAGAATAGGGCAAGCCATGGTATTTCCTGTGACACTTTGTAGAAGGGAAAGTTTGAACTTTGAAGAAGCCAGATTGAAAGAGTATTTATGTTTTTGAACTTTGGCGTGGAAGAAAATACCCGAGAATACATGTAGAGCCTAGAAAACATAAATGCATCAAAGACAAATCAATTCAGAGTTCTCCTTCGAGATATAAATAACCAGGCTCAGATTATCATATTTTAGACACATTATGCAAACACCAACCTTGGTTGAAAGCTCTGTGTAGCCTGTAAGAGTCAATACCAACCATGTTTAGGAAGGACTATATCTAGTGGTGGCTCAGTGGCTAAGACCATGAGCTTGTCAATCAGAAAGGTTGGCAGCTTGGCGGTTCGAATCCCTAGCGCTGCGAGGGAGCTCCTGTTACTTATCCTATCTTCTGCCAACCTAGCAGTTTGAAAGCATATAAAAATGCAAGTAGAAAAATAGGAACCACCTTTGGTGAGAAGGTAACAACAGTTCCGTGTGCCTTCAGCATTTAGTCATGCCAGTCACATGACCACGAAGACGTCTTCGGACAGCACTGGCTCTTCGGCTTTGAAACGGAGATGAGCACCACCCCATAGAGCCAGGAATCACTAGCACGTATGTGCGAGGGGAAACTTTACCTTTTTATATCTAGCTGCAATCTAGAGATGAATAACGTGGGGGAAGGTGCCAACAGGAAGAAAAAGGTTTGTTTCAAGTCAGGATAAACATTTGCTTTTGAAACAAATCCCAGTGGAATGTTTTAGGTTGGCTTCGTTCCAGAGTAGCAACATTTGAAATAGCCTCAAGAAACATAAGACGCCTGTAAGACCAACACCCGTACCCTTGTTTTCTCCCCCAAGGCCATAACAGAAGATAGGGATGTAATCCATCCTAAGTGGTCTTATCCAATTTGCTGGATGTTACACATAGATTTACGTAAATGTTTCAGTTTTTCAAAGATTTAAATAATAACCGGGAGAAAACAATGCTCTGTTATCACGCCCATTTAAAAAAAAACACACACACACACATCTGTGTAGACCAGGATGCGTTAGCAACAAAGCCACTCTTACTCCAAGTTTGAGATAACAGAAGTCTTTTCAATTGAAATAAACGCCCTGGATTACTCAGACAACAGGACAAAAACAGCTGCTAATCTTTTAACATTCCTTTCAATTAGAACTTGTCCTTTATCATTTTTCTTTTAATCTTTGTATTTGAAGGTGGGGGGGGATCTCCTTGACCAATTTTTCTGTAGGCATTGACAAACCACTTATTTAGCAAGATCAAACAATACAGCTGACATACTTCTTTCCCTTGCCTCCTCCTCCCCCCCACCCCGCAACCTACTTACCAAACTTGAGAGTAACCATTCTTTCATGATGTACTTATTTGTTCACAGAGGAATCTGTTGGCTGCAAAGAAGAAGACCTCCTAATGCTTTGCGATGCCACAAGTGACACTAAAATAACAATGACTCCTAAGAGCAGGTGTAGATTGTGTGCATGCATCTTAGAGCTCAGCAATAGCAATAGCAGTTAGACTTATATACCGCTTCATAGGGCTTTCAGCCCTCTCTAAGCCGTTTGCAGAGTCAGCCTATTGCCCCCAACAATCCGGGTCCTCATTTTACCCACCTCGGAAGGATGGAAGGCTGAGTCAACCTTGAGCCTGGTGAGATTTGAACAGCCGAACTGCAGATAACAGTCAGCTGAAGTAGCCTGCAGTGCTGCATTTAACCACTGTGCCACCTCGGCTCTATTGCCCACACCAAGATACATGCTTTTCTTTTCTCATGCTTTCTGAAGCTCAACATCAACACAAGAACCTGCACAAAACGTAGACGTGCACAAACTCTTTTTTATTTCCACAGTCAACATTTTTTTTATTGTCGCACAAACTCTTACAGAAACCAATCAAAGCAACGATATTAGGTGTCTTTGGGGCAGCATTAATTGGCGTCAAGGAATTGCACAGCAGGTGTCCAAATGAAATCAGACACACTGACACAAACATCTAGTTTTATGTAAATAAATATATTTTGCACCTATATATACAGCCGTGGCACGACAAAACCGCGCTCGACTAAGCCGCGCCCGATTAAACCGCGTCGCTGATGTCATCAACAGGGCGACAACAGCGAGCGCGGAGAAAGAAGGGCGCTTTAAATAGCGCTTTGAAAGCAAGCCGATTCAACTTAAGGTAAGGGTTAGGTTTAGGGTTAGGTTAAGGGTTAGGGTTAGGTTTAGGGTTAGGTTAAGGGTTAGGGTTAGGTTAAGGGTTAGGTTTAGGATTAGGTTTAGGTTTAGGGGTTAATTTTAGGTTTAGCGTTTACAGCATGCTTCTATCTCCGCGCTGTTGTTGCGCTGTTGATGACGTCAGCTACGCGGTGTCGTTGAGCGTGGTTTAGTCGAACGCGGTTTTGTGGTGGAACCATATACAGCAGACTAGACAGTCAGGCAAACATGGGCATCATCAGGTAACCCCACAGAGTATCGAGGGCATACAGAAGAAAAAGAGGGGGAAAAGGGAAACTCCCCCTCCATACCTACAGCAACCAATCACAGCGCAGATTGCCTCACGCTAGCACTCTTCAACCAATCAACTATAACTATGTGTTATGGCTCACTGCACAAGCCCACTGCTCCAGCTATTAAATTTAAATATCCTAACAATTGGTTTTGCTGCTGTATTGCTTGGCTGAAAAACAAAATAGAAAAGTAAAACAATCCAAATTAGCCAAGTTGCAATGCTTGAAAAAGCAGAACAAATGAGAGCAAATACCACCTCTGGCTGGCCCCAGAGTGAGTGGGAATGGAGATTTTACAATATCCTTCCCCCAGGAGTAGGGAGGGAATGGGGATTTTGCACTATCCTTCCCTTGCCACGCCCACAGAACCCGTAATAAAAAAAACTGGATTCCACCAGTGCTTGAAGGTCTTCTAGTCCAACCCCTTGTCCAAGCAGGAAACCCTATACCATTTCAGACAAATGGTTGTTCAATGTCTTCTTAAAAACCTCCAGAGCTGGAGCACTCACAACTTCTGGAGTCAAGTCATCCCACTGATTGGACTATCAGGAAATTTCTCTTTAGTTCTCAGTTGTTTCTCTCCTTGATTAGTTCCCATCCATTGCTTCTTGTCCTGTCTTGGAGAATAGGTTGACTCCCTCTTCTTTGTGGCAGCCCCTGAGTTATTGGAAGACTGCTTTCACGTCAGCCCTAGCAGTTTGAATATAGACTCTTTACATTGGAGAGCTAAACATCATATACATCTGAAGATGGCAGTCCTGCATTTGCAAACCTTTACTCAACTGCTGTATTCCAGTACCGGTAAATATATTGTTCTTTTCCTATCAACAAGAGCAATGTACTCTGATTGGGAGGAGAGCACAAGGAACTCTACCTTACCTGGACGTAGAAATCAGAGTGTCAGAGATTGAACAGGGGACATGCTCATTGGGAAAGCATCTGATCACTGACTAAAATAGTGTTCTTCAGATCTGATGAATGTATTCACAACCAAGCACTCAGGAAGCATTCTTGAAAGCTGACCTTACACCCTGCCCTGATCCTATTGCAAACCTTTATTTGAATCAATAAATCTTTGTCAGATGAGAGCCCTGAAAAAAATAACTGTATGCAAAATTATTGACTCAATCAGTAGAGATGCATTGATTATTGAAAGCATGCTTTACAGTGGCTGCCATCCCACTCCACCCTAAGTCAAAGCTTATTGAACAATCTGCAGTAGATGGTTTCATTATGCTAATTGACAGCACACAAAATTTCATTGTTAGATACATATAACAAGCCAACATGAAGGTAGGTCTCTATCTTTCTTTCTGTCTACACATGGGGGGAGGAGAGAGGGAGAGACAGAGGGAGAGACAGAGGGAGGGGGAGGGAGGGAGGGAGGGAGGGAGAGAGAGAGAGAGGGGGGGAGAGAGAGAGAGAGAGAGAGATGGCTTAGCAGAGCCAATAATATAACTAGTCCATTTATCCCAGGATTATCTACTGGCTGATATGGAGTCTCCAAGACTTCATAGCTCTGCTCCTGATCCATTAATTGAGGATACCAAGGATCAACTTGGGCTCTTCTGTATAGCATTTATGCACTATAACCAAACTACAGCCATTCCTTTAATTCTAATAGCTTGCTCATGTTGTATATTAAGTAATATTTAGGACAAGTTTATAAAGAAATGATACACAGGCCTAATGTCAGCAGAATGTCCAACATGTAATATCTAACATTTGAAGTAGATGAAAGAAATATTCACATCACAGTTGTACACCTAATGCTACTGTGCTTCTTGATTGCACATTTCATACAAAGTTTTTTTTTTTTCCCAGGGTCCCTTCCGTTTACTGAGTGGTTGTTCAATTAAATACACAAGGAAAAGTCACACTTGTACTAGAGTTTCTTTCTTAAAAAGGTAACGTGAAGACTTAATTGAGTAATTGAAAAGCCAAACTCTTCACTGATCCAGAGGAGATCTGGGCAGGAGGTGTGAAGGGCTCGGCTGTCCTTGGAGAAGCACATGGGGCTCCCCACAAGGCAGAAGGGAGTTTCATACAAAGTTTTATAAGCACTTTCCCACACCCGTGAAGGCATCCATGCATAGATGGAGTCCATATATCTTTTTTTTTTAATTTGGAAGAAGAGTTTATGTGAACCTCAAATAGTTTACCTGGAGCATTTGGAGAGAAATTATGTCCATTAAATCTAAACTTTCATTAAATCCAAGCTGACATAATTTGTGTCATATTCATAATTACATAATTGACATTAACACCAATGACATACATTTATCAATTATGTAACAGACACAAATTATCTCAATTGGCCGATTTAAAAATAGTGGACTTTATTTCTAGCATGATGTCTGAACACAAATTTGCTTAATTGCTTCCCCAGTCTGTTAAATCAAGGTCCATTAAATCAAGGTTTCACTTGTTTTACATCCTACCCTGCATTTCTTATTTCCATAAGAGTTGTCAGCTAGGAGTTCTGCATGAAAGAGCTCAACATTTTAATTCATTATAGGACTGGCATGGGAACAGCTTCTATCTGGTTCAGCCTACATCTGTCTGATGAAATTTGTAAACTGAAATTATATTTATATTTCACTGCAATGACGCCTAAGTGACAACATTCATATGATGATGTAATTACCCGAATCCTACAATTATGCCTTTGCATTAGGATATCTGATGAAAATTCAGAAGTCATGATGTTTATGCAATTGTGCACGTATTATTTTCCTCCCTTCTCCTCCACACACAAATATCCATGACCACGGTCCTAATGCACTCCTGTTTACAGAGATTATTGGAGTGATTGTTAGGTAAGCTCCCTGTTGGGAGAGCGAGTGAGTTCAGAGAAGCGTTGTGAGAGTTGTGTTGGACAACACACAAACCAGCATACGGAGACACTGCAGTTTAAATAGGCTTTTACTTTCGTGGAAATAGAGGTATCAGAGTCCATCAAACAGTCCAAGTCATACATGGATAAGACAGTCAGTCATCAATGTCTTTCAGTTAAGGGATAATCCAAATAACATAGTCCAGTATCATATAATCAGTTCAGTACTCAAGGTTTGCAAAACTTACAATAGCTCACGGCACTTTCTAACAGCTAGCTTCCAAAACACTCAGTTCAGATCAGCCCAGCTTCTAACAAACAGAGAACTAACAGTCATTCTGGCTGAGCCAAGGTGGCGCAGTGGTTAAATGCAGCACTGCAGGCTACTGCTAGATCAGCAGTTCAGCGGTTCAAATCTCTCCGGCTCAGGGTTGACTCAGCCTTCCATCCTTCCGAGGTGGGTAAAATGAGGACCCAGATTGTTGGGGGCAATATGCTGACTCTCTGTAAACCGCTTAGAGAGGGCTGAAAGCCCTATGAAGCGGTATATAAGTCTACTGCTATTGCTATTGCTCCCTCTTATGGCCAATTGAGGAAAATAGCAACCAATCACATTTTACAGTATTATTTAAAGAAACAGGTATAGCATTGTTACATGATTTATATATTGCCAAACCATCTGTTAGATTATATTCCTAACAGTGATATGTTGCAGAGACATGCTTTTCTGTATAAACTATATTTCTTACAGCAGACAACTTGAAATTTGCATTGCCAACTGACTGTCAAAGCAACCTGCCAATATTTCTATGCCTTATTTCTACTCTTCTGAGGGATTAAGACCATTCACCTAGCAATAGCAATAGCAGTTAGACTTATATACCACTTCATAGGGCTTTCAGCCCTCTCTAAGTGGTTTACAGAGTCAGTATATTGCCCCCAACAACAATCCGGGTCCTCATTTTACCCACCTCGGAAGGATGGAAGGCTGAGTCAACCCTGAGCAGGTGAGATTTGAACAGCCGAACTGCAGAATTGCAGTCAGCTGAAGTAGCCTGCAGTGCTGCATTTAACCACTGCGCCACCTGCTATATGAGATACTGAGTTAGGTTGCCCTTTATGAAAAGAGAGCAGATGATGGCAAGGCCAGTATGTTTTTTTGAAACAAGATTATCTAACATTTGGAGAGTGAAAGCTTTAATTTCGGACCCTGACAAAAAGCTTTCATCATCGCCCTGCACCAAACTTAGAGAAAGGCTACCTATTTTGTGATTAATTCCTTGACATTTTACCAAGATTGGCAATCCATTATTTATGTCACCATGTAAATGGTGCTCCACCAAGGACATGCAACATCCAGAATATGTTTTAAAAAATTAATTCATGGTGGCCAGAGAAAAGTTACCAAGGTGTCATTCACGCAGAAGAAATACCTTAGAAAACCAATGCAGGCTGCATTGAACTCCTGAAAGCTTCCTGCAGTATTTTAAAATATTTAGTATTAACTTTTATTCCGATATTGGAATGCCAGTAGACTGAAGTTCTTTTTGATCTCATTTCTGGTATGTAAGTGATAATGACAGATAAACAGTGCATTAAACTTGGGAGCATGATATTGGAGAAGGAAAGGAAAATGTATTCATCAGGGCTTACATAAAGCATTTGATCTTCAATATCTCCAGAGTCCCATATTTCCCACTTAGTTTTATTCATTTGTTTGTTCATAAAATATTTCCATATTATGTTTTGGCTCCAAAATTAGCCCCCAAGGTTTTTTTTTACAACAATAAACATCAGTGCAATTAAAAGAACATTCAAGCCCCAATAATTCAGATAAACAGATAAAAGAAAAACTCTTTAAAAACCTGGCAAAACAAAGCAGTTTTATTTGCCAGCTTATAGGACAGGAGTTTTCCGTTGCACAAGGCCCCATGTTGTAATGGGATGGTTTAGTGCAAACAGAAAGTAGGGCTGCAATGGATTCAATTTGTTCCCCACATATACGTCAAGCCACTGTCTAGTAATTCCCCAAGTCTTCTCCTGGCAACTAAAGAAGGGATGATGAGTGAGAATGAAGTGGAAGTTATAGCCCCTTCTCAGAATTCCCAAAGGAAATCGCAAAGCTTCTTCTCCAGTAACATTGTACTGCTAACTAGGGCATGCAAAACCTTTGCCAGACCAATTCTCGAATACAGCTTGTTTGCCTGGAATCCACAGTGTATATACAGAGGTAAGTTCCTCCCAGTTTGGCCCGGGTTGGCCGAATTGGTAGTGGCAGTGGTGGGAGGCTCTGCCCACTTGCCCGGACATTTCTGTGCATGCACAGAAGCATCATGCGCCCACACCTGTGCACAAGCAAATTGGTAGTAAAACTGGTACAAACCCACCACTCTGTATCTCGGACATTAATACAGTTGAATGGGTCCAGAAGTATTTCACGAGAAGAGTACTCCCGTTCTCTGCTCACAATAGAATCCCTTACGCCACCAGGCTTGAAACTTTGGCCTTGGACAACCTGCGCCACCCACGGTCTGACTTAAGCATAGTACACAAATTGTCTGCTACAATCTGTCCTACCTGTCAACGACTACTTCAACCTCAATGATACACTGGCAAACAATAGATACAAACGCAAGGTAAATCGCTCCAAACTCGATTACAGAAAACACGACTTCAGCAACAGTGTGATCAATGCCTGGAATGCTCTACCTGACTCCGTTGTTACATCCTCAAACCCTCACAGCTTCAACCTCAAACTGTCTACCGTGGATCTCACCCCATTCCTAAGAGGTCCGTAAAGGAAGTGTGCATAAAAGCACCAGCGTGCCTACCATCCCTGTCCTACTGTCCCCATTTATTTGTACTCATCTCCCTTGTTCATGTCCATGTTTATACTTATACCTGTTATCTTCTACATGTTTGACAAACTAAGTAAATAAATAAAATAAATACAAGGTGCTTTTTTAGTTCTCCGAAGAAGCTTCTTGGATGAGAGGCAAAACGTCTTCAAGGAAGAACAAAGAAAGTCCAGTTGCCTCTTGAAAAACCATCTTTGAGACAACCTTGACCTGGATGACTGAGAATCTTCATAGTCATTCCCACAGTTCTTGTCACTCATTCTTTACATCTAGGAGAAACAGCAGGGTAAGGAAGCTCCTTCCAGCCGTGGACTTTTTGCTGAGAGTCTTAAAATGCATAATAATGTGTGCATTGGATACTAGCAATGAAGCCATGGCCTTCATTTCTTGAAATTCACAGTCTGTTTTTCTTCCCATTTGTGCTTCACCTAGCTAGTCCGACCCATTGGAAGTTCCTTGGCTTTGTCTCTGAACAAAAATGGTGATCCCGAAAAATCCCACCAAGGTTATCCTTTGTGATATGAGCACATAACAACTAGGATATAAAGGATTTTGCTAAGTTTGGAGTACATGGTTTGAAACTACAATAATCCACACTGAGAAAGGTCACATGAAAGCTGCAACTATTTCTGACAGCTATGCATGATATGCCGTCAGTTATTTAAAACCAAGATCCAACCCTAAATTAGATGCAGTGATAATAAACCTGACAATGTGTGTGAAGGGTAAATAATTTACAGAAGGACCAAGCGATCTCAAGCTGTGACTTTGTCTGTCCTCTCATGTCACCAGCTCCACAACACAAACTTTCAACTGAGTAAACATAATTATTTTGATGTTATTTGCTAGACTGATGAAGAAATGTTGAATGTTTTCCATGGATTTAAAATAGCGCACAAAACTCCTTCCCTGTTTGAGACGTAGATCTCTATGATGTTGCGGTTATGCTAACAGTGAAAATAAGATTTGCCTTCCCACCATATCTGTAAGTGTAGTTAGGGCATTGTAGGGTTAAGGATGCTGAAAGGAAGACACACTCAACCAGGGGTGAAATCCACTTAGATTTGCTACCGGTTTGGTAGCAATGTGAGTGCACATACACCTGCACGTACTTGCTTCACTTGCACCTCTGTGCATGTGCAGTATCTCCCATGCATGCACATAGCACAGAGGTGGGTTCCTACCAGTTTGCACCTATTCAGTAGAACCGGTTCGTCAAATCTACCGAACCGGTTAGAAGAGGTTCCACCAGTGGACCCGGAAAGCAGGCCACACCTACAGAAGAGGTTCCAAAAATTTTTGAAACTCACCACTGGTCCTTGGATATGATTATTCTACACTATCATGCTCATATTTATAAAACTCAGTGCCTCTGTGAAAGGTAAGGATGACTACTGCGTTTGTGGTGCAATCAGAACATTGCGTGTGTTGAAGTTGTTTTAACGCAAACCAAAGATGCCTTTAAAAAAGAAGTTTACATCATATTCTTATGCATGCCAGTGCTTTGTGTGAGGTAATTTAAGGTGGTTCTGACAAGTGTTGTCGGCATCTTCATATCCAGTCACATGGGCGGCAAGCCACTCCCATCTGGTCACATGGGCGGCAAGCCACTCCCACAAAGGAGGCCACACCCACAGAGTAGGTTCCAACAATTTTTGAAACCCACCACTGGCATAGCATTAAAAAGGTAAGGTAAGCAAACAGCGAGAGAGGGGGGGAATCTGCTGTGCTGCACAATTTATGTTAGCTAGAATGCAGGAAATCCTGCTTTCTAGTTAATATAAATCGTGCCACACAGCTGATTGTCAGAAAAAAACGGTTCGGCCAAACCGGTTTCATTTATTTTACTATCAGTTTAGGTGAACCAGTAGCATCTCTACTACCGGTCCGAACTGGTAGCATTTCACCCCTGCACTCAATTCCAAAGATTACTGGATGATTTGGGGGCTAGTGATTCTCTCTCAGCCCTACTTAGGATTCGGAATAAATTTAGGCAAGAGTTCTATGTAGGCTACTTTGTGTCCTCAGACAAAAGCTGGGCTTGCAAGGCAAGTCAAAGAGTTCCTAAGCCTAGCCATCTAAAATACAGGTACCATATTTTTCGAAGTATAAGATGCACCTTTTCCCCTCAGACCAGAGGGTGAAAATCTGGGTGAGTCTTATATGCTGAATACCACATTTTTTGCCTCCCGAAACCCCACCCCCTTCACCCAAATGGCTGTGCATAGCTTTTAGGAGGCTTCCAGAGTGCTCCTGGGGCCTGGGGAGGGCAGAAATGAGCAAAAAACAGGTTGTTTTTTTGCTCCCCAGCCCCCAGGAGCATTCTACAAGCCTCCTAAAAGCTATTCATGCCTTTTTTTTTTTTTTTACCAAAAACCATTTTTGGGAGGTTTGCAGAGTGCAATTTTTTTTTAATTTGCCTCTTCAAAATCTTGGTGTGTCTTATACTCCGGTTCGTCTTATACTCTGAAAAATACAGTAGTCCCCGATTTACAACAATTCATGCAGTGATCGTTCAAAGTTACAATGGCACTGAAAAAAGTGACTTATGACCATTTTTCACACTTACAACCACTGCAGCATCCCCATGGTCATGTGATCAAAATTCAGATGCTTGGCAACTGGTTTCTATTTAAGACGGTTGCAGAGCCTCTGGGTCACGTGATCCGCTTTTGTGACCTTCTGACAAGCAAAGTCAATGAGGAGACAACATTCACTTAAAAACCATGTTACTCACTTAACACATGCAATGATTCACTTAACAGCTGTGTCAAGAAAAGTCATAAAATGAGGCAAAGCTCACCTAACAAATGTTTCACTTAGCAACACAAATATTGGGCTCAGCTGTAGTCGTAACTCAAGGACCGCCTATACAAAGCTCTACCGGAAAAATCCTTTATGCTGGTGGAAATAGATAACTTATTTGCAAGTTCATATTGTTACATTGCAACTATGATTCATTTTGTTATATTGCAACCAAATGTCTCACCTTTTCCCTAACAATCAGAGGTGGGTTCCTACCATTTCGAATCGGTTCGGCCGAACCAGTAGTGGTTTGGCAGTCTGGGTCGCTGGAACTGGCAGCAACCGAGGCCTGCCACGCCCCCGAACCGTTTCTCCTACGGGGCCGCCATATTGATTTTAGGTTCTGTGCATGGGCACAACAATTGTAATTGCACAAATTTATTTATTTTTTCTTTTTTAACATTTTGCGCATGCACAGACCTACTTTTGTGCAAATGCACGAAGCGAGCGCACACAAAATCTTTGCGTGCATCAAACCAGCAATAACGCCAGAAGCAATCCACCCCTACTAAAAAATGATATTCAGCCTGAGCTCTAGGGAACTTCCAAGACTTATCAATTTTCTTCAATTAGTAGAGAACCTTCCCTAAAGATTAACTGTCATGATTCCTCTTTCTCCACTGTAAGTAGTTTGAAGGAAGAGTGAGGTATTCTATACCAGAGGTCCCACAGACATAGCATGACATAGGTGAGCGTGCCAGAAAATGTGTTTGGATTCTTAATAGAAAACAAAGTCCTCTAAAATTTCCCCTGGAGGCAGGATTGCATCAGACAGAAAATATGAGCGCAATTGCTATGTAGAGAGCGTCTAGTAATAATTATGGCTCGTTTTTCACTATTCCTGTTGGGTACTCAGAGATAAGGGGCTGGTTTATATAAAGGATCAGATAGTGACTTGGTTATTAAATTTTTTCAGCCATGACACCGATCAAGGCTTTGACACTGATCATATTTTCGTTTTCCAATTGGAATTGCCAGGAAGCAACCTCCAAGACCTTCTGCATGGAACACATGTAGATTACTACCAAGCTTTGGCCTAGTACTATGAAAACATATATCAAAATAATGTTACAGTAAAGTCAGATAACTTTGCCAAGGTGCTGGGTTTTCATTCCATCATAATCAGAGACCATTGGAATAAAGTCGTGTCCCGTGTCAGTAAAAGAATATAGAGTTGCTCTGATCCAGAAAT
>NC_045548.1:64121011-64358511 GCF_009769535.1 Thamnophis elegans
CACTGTAACAGCACTGCCAAAAAGGCATTAAGAATTGTTAACCTAATTTTGTAAAGCTTCTTCTCCGGCAACATTGTACTGCTAACTAGGGCATACAAAACCTTTGCCAGACCAATCCTCGAATACAGCTCGTCTGCCTGGAATCCACACTGTTTATCAGACATTAATACGATGGAGCGGGCCCAGAGGTATTTCACAAGAAGAGTACTCCCTTCCTCTGCTCACAATAGAATCCCTTATGCCACCAAGCTCGAAATTTTGGGCTTGGACAATCCTGAACTGCACCGCCTGCAGTCGCACCTAAGCATAGTACTCAAAATTGTCTGCTAGAACGTGCTACTTGTCAACGACTACTTCAGCTTCAACCACAATAATACACAAGCAAACAATCGATACAAACTCAAGGTAAATGGCTCCAAACACAATTGCAGAAAATACGACTTCAGCAATAGAGTGGTCAACGCCATCTGACTCCATTGTTATATCCTCAAACCTTCACAGCTTCAACTTTAAACTGTCTACTGTTGACCTCACCCCATTCCTAAGAGGTCCATAAAGGGAGCGTGCATAAGAGCATCAGCGTGCCTACCGTCCCTGACATACTGTCCCCATTTACTTGTATTCATTTCCTTTGTTCATGTCCATGTTTATACTTATACCTGCTTTCCTGTACATGTCTTACAAACTAATAAATAAATAAGTAAGTAAGTAAGTAAGTAAGTAAGTAAGTAAGTAAGTAAGTAGAAGTACATGTGGTGGGAGATAAGCAAGAATGGAAATGCCTATCTACGATATGTATATTGAGAGAGATTGGCATGCCTTAGTTAACAGGTGAGAATGAAGAGCAATTTTAAAATGGAGTGAGCAGCCTTAACAAGTTGAACAGAACAAATACATAAATAAACAGGAGAGGGAGAATGATCTGAAGGGTGAAGCCTGAAGATGCCTCTTTAATAGATCCTTTCCTACCTTTTAAATTAAGAAACAGTGTGAACAAAGTGTTAACATCGGGTGGCAGCATATAGCCAGCCCTTGCTGACCTCAATAAACCACCTTAGTATTTCAATGAGAAACCACAGGAAATCCTAATTGCAGGCTACACAGGGAAGTTCAAAGTCCATGAAGTTACCAGGAATTGACAAAGCATTCCGCAAAATGTTTTGCCTCTAAATAGTAATAAGCAGCATACTAAAAAGCAGAGATATCACCCTGCTAACAAAAGCGCATATAGTCCAGTGGTGGGTTGCCAATGTTGTTACTGCCAGTTCGGGCGCGCTCTGGCATGCTTGTGCGTGCAATGCTTTTGCGCATGCGCAGAAGCTTCCAGGTGGGTGGGCGGAGCCTTCCGCTGTCACTACTACAGATTCAGCTGATCCAGGCTGAACCGGCAGCAACCCATCTCTGGTATAGTCAAGGCTATGGTTTTCCCAGTTGCAATGTATGACTGTGAAAGTTGGACCATAAGAAAGGCAGAGCGCCAATGAATTGAGGCCTTTGAACTATGGTGCTGGAGAAAACTCCTGCAAGTCCCTTGGACTGCAAGATGATCAAACAGGTTAGTCCTAGAGGAGATCAACCCTGACTGCTCTTTAGAAGGCCAGATCCCGAAGATGAAACTCAAATACTTTGGCCACCTAATGAGAAGGAAGAGCCTAATGTTGGGAAAGATTGAGGGCAAAAGAAGAAGGGGACGACAGAGAAGGAGGTGGCTGGATGGAGTCACTGAAGCAGTAGGCGTGAGCTTAAATGGACTCCAGAGGATGGTAGAAGACAGGAAGGTCTGGAGAAATGTTGTCCATGGGGTCACGATGGATCTGACACAACTTTGCAACTAACAACAACAAGGTAATAAGCAACTGCAGCTTGTATCCACCATTCATGCTAATATACAAATGAGAAGCAGAATTAATAAAGGTTTGCATACATCCAAAAGTAATAAGCCACAACATCTTTAGACATCAGGCATGATCGCCTCCTTTCTTAACAAAGTGAACGATCATTGTTTTCCCCGTAGCCTTTCTTTTTTGTTCTTTTGTCCTAAGCAAGGGAACCAATCATTGACTTCATGATCAAGGTGTTTCTGCGAGCATATGTTTAGCCTAACAAGTTGTTCTCAGTGTGACAGCTAATCCCAGAGGTCTTTGGTTTAGCACAGAAATGTGCTGCTTTTCTATTCAAGCAAGTCCCAGAGCAGTTCTTCCTAGAAGCATGAATCCTAGAATTGGAAACAACTCTTCAAGTCCAACACTCCACTCACTGCAGGAATCCACATTAAAGCATCTCAGACAGTTGACTGTCTAATTTCTACTTGAACATGTCCAATGAAATAACTAACTCTTTCAACAATTAATTGCATTGTTGGATATCACCAGGGGCGGGTGCTGCGGGTTCGCACGGGTTCAGGCGATCCTCTAGCTAAGCATCTGCTCTGTTCAGTGAACCTGCAAATCCTGGCTGTCCCCTCCCACCCTGCCCCACCCTCTCACAGGGGTCTCCATGTGGCCCATTTCAGATGCTAGGTAAGTTCAGGGCTCGGGGAGGGTGAAAAATGGGCCTCCCAGAAGTTCCAGAAGTCTGGAAACTCGCCTGTTTCCATCCTCCAGAGGGTCTCCGGAGACTGGGGAAGCTGTTTTCACCCTTCCGGAGGCTTGAGAAAGCCTACGGAGCAGGGGAGGGTGAAAAATGGGCCTCCCAGAAGTTATGGAAGTTCAGAAACGGGCCCATTTCTGGCCTCCAGAGGGCCTCCATAGACAGGGGAGGAAGTTTTCACCCTCCCAGAGGCTCAAGGAAAGCCTCCGGAGTCCCCCATGGTGCAGAAGGCTGACTAGCTCATACCCACCCAGCAACCAGGCAGAGAACCTGTTGCTAAAATTTTTGAACCTCACCCCTGGATATTACTCAGTTGAAGTCTTCCTTCCTGTAGCCCATCATTCTATATTCTATAGCTGGAAGAGGAAAGAATAGGACTTGGACTTCTTATGCAGTAATAATGTAATGGCTCCTCTCCTAACGTGAAAAAGTAAAGACTCTTGAAACGGATTATTTCAAAAAGAACCTTTAATCAAGCAGGATGGAAACCATTAGAAGCAAAGCAGCATCTGAAAACCTTTAGGCCATGCAAATGGGATTAAGCTGATAATTCCCCCTCCCCTTTGTCCGAATGCAGATTCTGGCCAATACACAAGTGTGAAGATGCTTCCTTAACTCTTCTGCCCTGGGAGTCAATAAAGCAGACGTTCCCATGGCTATCTCTAGTTAG
This sequence comes from Thamnophis elegans, assembly GCF_009769535.1. NCBI lineage: Eukaryota > Metazoa > Chordata > Lepidosauria > Squamata > Natricidae > Thamnophis > Thamnophis elegans. The sequence goes on from NC_045548.1 coordinate 64,124,271, forward strand.
ACATCAAAGTTATATATCCCTCATGGCTACCATAAACATCTCTCCAGAGATGTTGGGACCTTCAGTCTCCCGGTGACAGGAAACCCGTTGTAAAGTTGTAAAACTCAGTTGTTTCAGATGTAGCTAATGATTTAACTCCAAGGCTCCCCTCCTCCCAATGGAATGGCAGTATCACTTTTAGGGATCTGACAAATAATCTAATGTGGGATGATTACACATCAGATTAAGTACATCGGGATTGTATGTAATAGGGGCATGGAGACAATAACCTATGCAAAGTCAAATTAAGACACGATTTATGGACATGTGCTATTGGAAAGAATGAACTTTAATTAGTACTGAATATCATATTGGATAAGTATCCCTTGGAGACTCAGTTGTGCTTTGTCTCCCGTGATCCAGACAGAAAGAGCCATTCTACTGTATGTTATCTATAGCTTTTTCCATCAGTATATGCAACAAGGGTATAGGTGTGCCAATGAAAATTCTCAGTCATCCAGGTAGACCTGAGTGGAAGTTGAGTTATGGCAACTGAACATTTTTTTTTAATTTGGAACATTTGACTGCTTATTCCAAGCAGCTTGTTAACCATCTCAACTTTAATCAAACCAACATTGTATTCATTCTTATTTCCTGAAGGTTTGGTTCTGCCAAGATATCACCTGATGGGCAGTCGGTGGGAAAATCCCATGATTTGGAAATTTATTTCTATTGATGCATTGTCTTCCTTGGACTTAAAATCAAAGCAACCACAAAAATGCTCCGTTATTATAATGTTGGCAAGAGCTAGCTCAAAGGGAGGAGATTGGAATGTACAAGATAATGTTTAGGGCCTGAAAAGTTAACTGCTACTGCTGAATAAAGTATCACTGCAAAGAAACTGCACTGGGTAAGGAAAAAAATTAAGAACAATACTGAACACTAGGAAGGAGTCTAAGAGGAAAGGAAAGGAGACATTTTTTGCAGTTGAAAACTAGAGATGTAATAAAACCTCCCTCCTGATATTTGAAGCCACAGTCGTAAATGTAAAAAATTGTCGTATATCACATTTCAATGCTGTTTTAATTTTCATGGTACTAAACTATGGTGGGATTCAAATAATTTAACAAATGGTTCTCTGCCCCTAATGACCTGCTGGGTAAGTGGGGCTCGGTGGTCATGTGACTGCGTGGGTGTGGCCAACTCAGTGGTGGGTTTCAAAAAAAATTCGAACCTACTCTGTGGGTATGGCCTCCTTTGTGGGAGTGGCTTGCCGGCCATGTGACCTGGTGGGAGTGGCTTGCCAGCCATGTGTTCTCTCTCTCTCTCTCTCTCTCTCTCTCTCTCTCTCTCTTTCCTTCCTTTTGTCTCTCTGTCCCTTTTTCCTTTTTTTCTTTCATCTCTCTCTCTCACTTTTTCTTTCTTTTTTCTTTTTTTATTTATTTCTTTCCTCCTTTCTTTCTCTTTCTCTTTCTGTGTGAGTCTGTCTGTCTGTCTGTCTGTCTGTCTGTCTGTCTGTCTGTCTGTGTCAGTGGTGGGTTTCAAAAAATTTTGGAACCTCTTCTGTAGGTGTGGCCTGCTTTCCGGGTCCACTGGTGGGACCTCTTCTAACAGGTTCGGTAGATTTGACGAACCTGTCCTACCAAACTGGTGCGAACTGGTAAGAACCCACCTCTGGGCCAACTCAACGTCACTTAAGTCGATGGGTGCTTCTACTTAGCTGTTACAATGTAATAAGGGTTAACCGGAGGGGCAGTTTCTGTAAGCAGAGCAATAAAGGTTAGGCTAGAAACAACACCAGAATGTTTCCTTCCTGCCTTCCTTACAGGATTAGCCCTGTAAAGTGGGGAAAAAACAAAAGGAGATTTATTCCAACAACCGGTTCTCCAAACTGCTTAGAAAGTTAACAACTGTTTCTCCTGACTAGGTGCAAATTGGCTGAATCCCACCACTGGTTGTAACTCAAGAACTACTTGTATCCTTAGCAGATAGATGTCTATCTAGGGTTGCCTGAGATGATCCTTCCATAGATGATCCTTTTGTTTAGAAACAAAAACATACAAAAACCTCTGGACCCAATTAAGAATACTGATATTTGAAGCCTCACCATTTCAACTAGTCAGAATCAAAGAACCTTGTACAGATTGTTCTCGACTTACGACCGCAACTGAGCCCGAAATTTATGTTTCTAAGCAAGACAGCTAAGTGAGTTTTGCCCCATTTTACGACATTCCTTGCCACAGTTGTCAAGTGAATCACTGCAGCTGTTAAGTTAGTCTTGCGGTTGTTAAGTGAATCTGCCTTCCCTATTGAACTTGCTTCTCAGAAGGCCGCAAAGCTTCATCCTGTGATCCCAGGGCACCGCCAATGTCATAAATATGAGTCAGTTGCCAAGTGCCCAAATGTTGAATATGTGACCCTGGGGATGCTGCAACAGTTGTATGGGTGAAAATGGCGATACATCACTTTTTTCAGCACTGTTGTAATTTTGAACGGTCACTAAATGAATTGTTATAAGTCAAGGACCACCTGTATCCTTAGCAGGTAGTTATTTATTTAGAGTTGCCAGAGAGGACCCTTCCATAGAGTTTAGAAACAAACTCTCAAGGAAGGGGGGAAGGAAGGAGGAAAGGAAGGGGGAAAGGAAGGAGAGAAGGAGAAAAGAAAGGAGGGAAGGAAGGAGGGAAGGAGAGAAGGAGGGAGGGAAGGAAGGGGAGTAGGAGAGAAGAAACGAGGGAAGGAAAGAGGGAGGGAGGGAAGAAGAAGTAGGACCGTTGTAAGTTAAGATGGATCTATGGGATGATAAAAAAGCAATCTTCAAGTATATTGTCAACAGTAGGGAAAATTGTTATAAATACATATTATTAATAACAGTTATGAGATCATATAATTGTGAATGTATATATGAAATTGACAAAATAAAATAAATAAATAAATAAAATAAAAAAAGAAACAAACTCTCTGAATCTGATTAAACGTTCTATCTTCTGCTGTGATTAACCAGATACATCTTAAATTCAATTTTTAAGCCATGGCAATGGCCATGCATCTAGCATCAGGAAACCCAAATTTGTAAACCGGGCTTGAATTGAAGAAGGCAAAATAGTATTCATGCTTGAAAAGATTCAATCACATGCCTCCCCCACCCCCAATCCAATTTACATACACAGCGCATGTCTCTGTTTCTCTCACCAGACGTATTTTCGTATTGTCCTACATCAGCTAGCTGATTAAGATTTGGCAAGGAAGCTCCAGGTGGTTAATTGATAAAATATATATCTCAAAAGACAATTCCTTTAATTACATGCATTTGACATCTTTATATATGTTTTATGAGATAATAAATACATTTTCACTAGGCATCCAATGGAGCCATATGGCAGCGCACAAGAGAGCCAAACAAATTAGATATAATGAGGCTCATTAAAATGAGCAAACTTTACTATTAAAAGGACTTTGGGAACTTGAAACATGGAGGTTTAGAGATCCATGTCATTCCAGAAGTGCCCTATGTCCATCTCTCCCTCTCTCTCCCTCTCCCTCTCCTTCTCCCTCTCTCTCTCTCTCTCTCCCTCCCTCCCTCTCTCTCTCTCTCACACACACACACTCAAATAATTTAACAACCAGTTCTCTGCCATAATGACCAGCTGGGTAGGCATAGCTCGGTGGTCATGTGACAATGTGGCTGTGGCTAACTCACGTCAATGGGCACTTCTCCTTAGCTGTTACAATGTAATAAGGGTTAACCGGAGAGGCAGTTTCTGTAAGCAGGGCAATAAAGATGAGGCTAGAAACAACACCAGAATTTTTCCTTCCTGCCTTCCTTACAGGATTAGCCCTGTAAAGTGGGAAAAAAATAAAATAAGATTTCTTCCAACAACTGGTTCTCCGAACTGCTTAGAATGTTATGAACTGGTTCTCCCGAATATGTGCGAACCGGTTGAATCCAATCGCAACACACACACTATACCAATGGTACAGATGATCTTGGTGTTACAGAAGAAGCATGCTGAACCCATAACACTGTTGGAGGAGTTCTGTATTTGTGTTGTGGCCTGCCAGTGGCCAGTGGAGCTGGCAGCAGATTCAGACAGTGAGGAGGTTGGGGAGGAACATGGGCCAGTCCTGGAGTCTGGGAAAGGCTCTGATGAGGGCTCTGCATTGGAGGCAGAGATGGGGCCATGGCCGTCTGACAGTTATCAGCTGCCTTCGGAGTCAGACATCAGTGAGGCAGACAAACAGCTGGAGTCTGATCCCAGTATGCGCATGCGCAGAGTTGCCAGACAAACAGGGGAACAGCTAAGGAACAAGGGTCGACTTGGGAGTAAAGCCACAAGTGGATGGTGAATGGCCCCTCCCATAGGGAATAAAAGAGGAGTGAGAGGGGAGGGGTGTTTGCAGGAGACAATGAGTTCATTGCTGCATTTTTGCCAAGCATTGCGCCGTCTGAAAGATATCGACCTGGTTCCTCTCCAAGCCTGATAAAGGTCGGTAATTGTAAACTATCTTGAAAGACTGTGGGACGGAACTTTGCTGGAGAGGAATTCATTGTAAATTAAATAAAAGGGGTTTATTGGGACGAGGACTCATCTTTGTGTTGCTGGGAAGCCTAGGTAAGAACAGTTTGTGCATTCTGTGTTTGACTGAGAGAGAGAATGAGAGAGCGGGTGGGAAGAGAGAGGGAGGGAGGACAGAACATTCCTGAAAGTAGGAATTTAACCTGGGCAAAAATTTGTGAAGCTTTTTTAAAGCTATAAAACAAAGCAGATTTTATTAACAGGAAATGGATTATAAGAATAGGCAAAGCTTGGCCTCTCACTATCTATGGCCCACCACAAAGAGAGTCAGAACAGCACATGCTGTCTGTGTACATTATAGAATACCATAGTTGGAAGAGACCTTGGAGGTCTTCTAGTCCAAGGGTCCCAACCCTTGGACTAGAAGTCTATGGCATGCCAGCCACTGGGTCATGCAAACAAGTGAAGCCCCATCTGCAGGATGCAGGTAGCATGCAAAACCCCACCCCCTCTGGCCCGTGGAAAAGGTTTTCTCCATGGAATGGGTCCCTGGTGCCCAAAAGGTTGGAGGCCACAATTCCAGGGATGAGCTGCTATGGGTTTGCTTGTGTTTGGGAGAATCCATAGCTAACTTTATGGCTGGTTTGGAGAACCTTCAAATCCCACTCCTGGCTGGACCTGCCCCTTCCCACCCCACCCCTGCCCTTCCCAGAAGTCTCCACAAGGCCCATTTTGGATGCGAGGTAAGTGCAGGGCCCATGTGGAGACTCGGGGAGGATAAAGATGAGCCTCCAGAAGACCTCCGGAGCCAGGGGGAGGCAGTTTTCGCCCTCTCAGAGGCTCGAGGAAAGCCTCCAGAGCAAGGGTGGGTTCCGGATTCTTTTACTGCCAGTTCGCTCAGGGATGTGCTTCAGGCATGGGCGCGCTTCTGGTGCTACCCGCACATGCACAGTAGTGAAAAATTGCTTCTGTGCAAAAGCAAAAAATAAGATGGCACCGCCTATGGCGCCGCCAAGAGAACTGGTTTGGAGGCATGGGTGGCTGAGTTACTACCTATTCGGCCAAACTGATAGGAGCCCACGTCTGCTCCGAAGCCTGGGGAAGGTGAAAATGCCCCACCCACCATGGTGCAGGAGACCAACTAGACACGCCCACCATGGCCACTCCCACCCAGCAACTGGGCAGAGAACCTGTTGCTGAAATTTTTGAAGCCCATCCCATTTTTGAAGCCCATTTTCTAGTCCAACACCCTTCTCAAGTAGGAGCCCTATACCACTTCAAACAAGTGTGTGTGTGTGTGTGTGTGTGTGTGTGTGTGTGTGTGTGTGCGCGCGCGCGCACCTCAGGGAATAAAACGAGAAGGAAGTGACTTCAGATCAGAGGTGGGTTCCTACCAGTTCACACCTCTTCGGTAAAACCGGTTCGTCAAATCTACCGAACCGGTTAGAAGAGGTTCCACCAGTGGACCCGGAAAGCAGGCCACACCTACAGAAGAGGTTCCAAAAATTTTTGAAACCCACCACTGGCAAGGATCTTGTAACTTGACAGCTTTAAGACTTGCATACTTCAATGCCAGAGTTTCTGAATAGCTACTTGGACCAACCTAAGTACTAATTCATAATTTCATATCCGGTCACATGGGCGGCAAGCCACTCCCATCCAGTCACATGGGTGGCAAGCCACTCCCACAAAGGAGGCCACACCCACAGAGTAGGTTCCAACAATTTTTGAAACCCACCATTGCTTCAGACTATCAATTTCTTAGGCAAAGAGTGATAAACAAAGAAGAGAGAATGGAGTCAATCCATAACTCTACTTCTTTCCTGTGGTTAATAGGCCACAAGGTGCCAAAGAAAAAAAAGCATTTGATTTGTACCTCCCACACTCGGAAAGGGAAATAAACCCTGTCAATCTGCACAACGCATCCAAACATTTCTAAGAACCAAGCCTTCTGCACATCCATTGGGCGTGGAGAGTCAACCGATTGGAGCATCTTCCTAGCACAAGGGATTCTCGTACTTGCAAATGAATCTATTCATCCAAGTTGCTCAATGCCGTCCCCCAATTAGAAAAGAATCTATTTTAGCCTGGAGTTGGAAGGAGGAAGAATGATCTTTGCTAGCTTTGTTGCAACACAAACATCGTGACTAAGCTGACTCATTACAGCAACCCTTATTGTAGCTTGTTTTGTTTGGGCTAGCTATAGGCTTTCTGAACCTGGCCCTCTTCCAGAAGCTGAGATGGCAGCTTCCAAGATTCCCAGCCAACCTGGATGCATCCTCCCTTCATTTTTATTTTTTAAGCACGCCTTGGGGGTTGACAGAGACTCTGTAAATAGAGAACATGCTGGAGGCTGGTGCTTTCTTCATAACACAGTGCTTTCTATTGTTCTTTTTAATTAAAATATTTTTTTAAAAAAAGACTACAGCTAGGTAAGGCAAGGAATTACTTAGAGCTACCTTGCTGCTTGTTTAATAACTCTAGATGCAAGGAATCTGCCTGCAGGGACTCTAATGCCCACTGTCACTGTAGTCTATTCCCTTCTCTTAAAGGGAAAACAGCTTTAAGAGCCCTGGTGGCACATTGGTTAGAGTGCAGTATTGCAGGAAAACTCTGCCCACAGTCAGGAGTTCAATCCTGATGGGCTCAAGGGTGACTCAACCTATCATCCTGAGGCTGGTAAAATGAAGAACCAGGTTGTTAGGGGCAATATGCTGATGTTATGACGCTGCCCAGAGGGTGCTGTAAAGCACTATGGGACGGTATATAAATTAAGCGCTATTGCTAAATGCTATTGCTGTTTAAACGTTGTAGGACTCTATGGAGCTGGGGGATAACAAAGTTAGAGAAAATCGGGGTGCCTGGGCTACAACCCTTATCCACACTCACATTGTCAAGAGACTCTTTGCTGTGTGTCTTTTAACGTTTCATTGCCCTAGATCCTCCTTGAGATTATTCAGCAGAAGGTAAATACTCCTCCTCAAGCTGCTATTCTTCCTAAGGTGCTGAGAGTTATAAACAGATGGTAGCATACAGAGGTGGGTTCCTACCAGTTCGCACCTATTCGGTAGAACCGGTTCATCAAATCTACCGAACCGGTTAGAAGAGGTTCCACCAGTGGACCCGGAAATCAGGCCACACCTACAGAAGAGGTTCCAAAATTTTTTGAAACCCACCACTGGTCCTTGGATATGATTATTCTACACTATCATGCTCATATTTATAAAACTCAGTGCCTCTGTGAAAGGTAAGGATGACTACTGCGTTTGTGGTGCAATCAGAACATTGCGTGTGTTGAAGTTGTTTTAACGCAAACCAAAGATGCCTTTTAAAAAACAAGTTTACATCATATTCTTATGCATGCCAGTGCTTTGTGTGAGGTAATTTAAGGTGGTTCTGACAAGTGCCGTCAAGTGTATCCGGTCACATGGGCGGCAAGCCACTCCCATCTAGTCACATGGGTGGCAAGCCACTCCCACAAAAGAAGCCACACCCACAGAGTAGGTTCAAACAATTTTTGAAACCCACCACTGGTAGCATAGACCATAATTCAAAGGTCTGCAGGTCTTAATATCTACCCATTGCTCTTTGCTATGCCTCTCGTCTCCTGCCTGGCTCCCTCCAAATTTCAAGAGCTGTCAAGTCCCCGTTTTTCCGCCAGCACCTTCTGGCTTCCAGAATTTCCAGGCAGCAGAGATGTGATGGATTATAATCCCAATTTCTCTGCAAAGCACCAATTGGGAAAGATGGACATGGGCTATTTCCTCCCCAGTCCGGCATCTTCACAATCTTGGCTAGACAGCTTCTTTCCTTGTAGCTAACCTCTCTGCATCCATGTTCCACAATCTCCCATAAAGCTCTCACATACTAATGAAACCAGAAGAGAAGCAGCTCGCCCTTCAGAAAGCAGAGACCAGACGAAAGATAAATGTATAAGAGGATTGCAATAATTGAATTTGGGTCTGTTAGAACAGTTACTTGGCAACACTTGGCGTCTTTGGTCATACCGTATTCTCCATCCCTCCCTCTCAAAGGCTGGCTAAGAATATGTCTTTGGTCAGGTACATCTCAACTTTCTTACCTTGAATGAAACTCTGTGTTTCATTTTTATTTATTTATTTAATTTATATATTGCCCACAAATGAAGGCAAATATACATGTCTCAGGATAAGATTGCAGGATCCAATCTGAGTCAATCAACTGGACCTACATGGATCCAAAAGCTTGAAAGACTAAACCTCTGGTCCCAGTATCCGACTCAAACTGGATCTTGCTATTTGCTGCTCCATCTCGCCATCAAGCAAGTCCAAGCAGCTTATAAACAAGGTAAAAATGACAATAGAAAATGTTAAAATGATATTAATATTAAATTGAACAAAGATAGCTAAGGAAGGAGCCAATATACAATAGAGCATAATCAACTAACCATCTCCAGTATGGAATGGCCCCACTGGAAGCCCAGGCTAATCTCAGAGCCAGCCTTTCAGAAGGCCAAGGGAGTAAGATGGATCTCATCTCAAGTGGCATGATGGTCAGAGGGCAGGAACCACAGCACAAAAGTCCCTTTTCATGGTACCCACCAGCTGGAATTCCTTGGCTGATGGGGTGCACAGCCTGGCCCTTCTACCAGCACATTGGATGAGCCAATCCTATTGGGGTAAGATGGATCCTCAGATATTATAAGCAGAACAACTGCACAATTAAGAGCCGAGGTGGCGCAGTGGTTAGAGTGCAGCACTGCAGGCTACTTCAGCTGACTGCAGTTCTGCAGTTCGGCTGTTCAAATCTCACCGGCTCAAGGTTGACTCAGCCTTACATTCTTCCGAGGTGGGTAAAATGAGGACCCGGATTGTTGGGGGCAATATGCTGACTCTGTAAACTGCTTAGAGAGGGCTGAAAGCCCTATGAAGCGGTATATAAATCAAACTGCTATTGCTATTGCTAATCTATTTATCTATAAAACTATCTATCCTTTAGAGCAGGGGTGTCAAACTTCTGTTAGTACAGTGGCATCACATGATGTATTGCAACTTTCCCCCCTATACTAAACTGGGTGTGACACATCTGGGCCGCAGGCTGTGGACCACAAGTTTGACAGCCCTCCTTTAAAGGACAGGTAGTTTTAAGAAGGTTCCTGGTTTTAGATTGTAGGCGACATCTTTCTTGGGAGAAGCAGTTAACTAAGACATGAGGTCTGAATGGTTTGCCCCTCAAATCTCCAAGCAAATGCTTAGCGGACACTAGTATTCCCACAATTGGGCCTATCCTATGATACAATATTAAGCCTACTGCCAAGATTGAGGCAATTGAGAGCAGACGAAGGAAAGAATAGAAGACGATTTATTCTTTATTCATCCTACTCAGCCTTTAGACTTTTTCCACCTTGAGGCAGATGACTCAGTTAGCAGAAGCAGCAGGAATTCTGGGAGTTGAAGTCCACAAGTCACAAAGTTGCCAAGGTTGGAGATTCCTGCTCTGGATGACTACAACATATAAGGAAACCAGAGGTGGAGTGCTCCTGGTTCGACCGAACTGGTAGTGGAATTCAGACCTGGGTCGCAGAACCAGCAGCGACCCAGGCCTGCCCGAACCGGTTTTGTCGCCATCGCTGGACCACTTTTATTTTGGTTTTTAGTGACTGGCGCATGTGCAAAGAACAATTTACATTGAACAGCGCACACGTGCAGGTTGCAAACCGGTACAAAAACCGGCAGCAACCCAACCCTGAAGGGAACAAAGATAAACTCCTCTATTTGCTACCATCTCATCTCAAATCATCCAGATTTCTGAGTCCTACTACGGTAACGCTATTCCTTGCTATCCTATTTAATGAAGGAAGGGGGAAACATGGGATGTCAATAGGAAGCATTAAAAAAGCTTTAGGAGAGTTGATCAATGTTTGTTTGTTTAGCATATTTATATAGCTGCCCATCTTGTAGAATGTGATTCCGAGCGGCGTACCATAAAAACATATCATTAAAAAAAAGTTACAATTAAAAAAATTCACAAAGAAACTAACCTATTGGGAATATTAGTAACAGAGCGACAGAGAGTTATTATCATAAGCAACATAGCCATCTCCATGATTCACCACTTCCTCAAGATCCCCAAGCCCATGACACAACTGTTATGTGTGTGTGTGTATGTAATTAAAATGCTTAAGCATGCGCATAAAAACTAACACAAACGAAGGTAGACTAAGAAAGAAAAAAGAAAAAGAAATCGAACAAAAGGCTGCAAGAAGAGAATAAGACAGTGTTTCTCAACCTTGGCAACTTGAAGATGTCTGGACTTCAACTCCCAGAATTCCCCAGCCAGCGAATGCTATAGATAGATAGATAGATAGATAGATAGATAGATAGATAGATAGATAGATAGATAGATAGATAGATAGATAGATAGATAGATAGATAGATAGATAAATAGAGAATGCTGGCTGGGGAATTCTGGGCGTTGAAGTCCAGTTGCCAAGGTTGAGAAACACTGGAATAAGAGTTGAAGAAAAACAGAAAAGAAAGAGAAAAAGATAGAAAGTAGTGGCTTCCAATATTCTTCGCTGCAGTTGCAAGTACAAATATTTGACTCAACCATGTTCAATCATGTTTAAAGGACTTCTGGAAGGATGTCAGGGATGGAGCCAGTTGGGAACTTCTATGCTATGTTGATTTTAAATGCTTCTTGTCCCTTGGTAGCTATGCTTCTCTTTGCAATGCTTTTACTCCTGATCATTTGCTCTTTGGCCATAGTCCTTTTACTATTTTAATCTTCTTACTGCAAGAAGGAAATCTTAAGGTATTCAGAGTCCCTTTGGTCTGGAGCAGCACATAAGCACCAGCAAACCAACCGATCAATAAACATCTCCAGCAGGGCCTCTATTCCTCCAGGCCCCACAGCAAGTGCCTCTGTTGCCATCTCGTAATTTACATCACTGCTCTCCTAACATATTGTCCATCTTTTCAGAAACCACAAAGAACTGCCTGTGTAAAGCCACAAAGGTTATAGCAACCAACTCACTTACAACTTTAGTACCTAAGTTATCAAAGACACAGAGAGGCAATTTAAAAGTACTATCCTAAAGCTGCCAAAAGAAAAAATGGTATTGTGGGTCCTCCCTTCTTCTGCCCAGCCATTTGCAACAGAACCATCATTGTGTCACTTTGGAGAGCTGCAAAACTCCCTGAGCCACAAAACTTTGCATTTGCAATGTATCCTGAAACATAACACTAACCAAACCACTCTCCATTCAGAGGCTGCCACAAGAGCAGAGAGTTTCATCAAAATGCCAAAGGTGCCACCATTAATGTGCTACAATGTAGGTTTCACTGCTATTATTGATGTGTGCAATGTCACAACACTCACACACACGTACACAGGAGGTGGAGCTTGCTTCATGATGATAAAGATAAAGATAAAGATTTCACCTGTCCTATCATTTCCGATTCTAGGGTGGGGAGGAAGGTGGTACTCATCTCTGTTTCTTAGCCGAGGGAGCCAGCATTGTCCAAAGACATTTCAATGGTCATCTGGCCAGCATGGCTATTTGTTGTGGCATACAGGACTCTGTTATCATCTCATCAAAGTGGGACCTATTTGTCTACTCACATTTGCATCAGGGGTGGGTTCTGGTCGGCGTTACTGCTGGTTCGCTTGTGTGCACCCTTGATGCGTTGTGTGCACATGCGCAGTTCAATACAAATTGTTCTTTTGAATGGTGGTAACTGTGAGAGGGATCTTGGAGTCCTAATGGACACCATTTGAATATGAGCCAGCAGTGTGCAGCAGCTGCCAAAAAAGCCAACACAGTTCTAGGCTACATAAACAGAGGGACAGAATCAAGATCACGTGAAGTGTTAATACCACTTTATAATGCCTTGATAAGGCCACACTTGGAATACTGCATTCAGTTTTTGGTCGCCACAATGTAGAAAAGATGTGGAGACTCCAGAAAGAGTGCAGAGAAGAGCAACAAAGATGATTAGGGGACTGGAGACTAAAACATATGATGAACGGTTGCAGGAACTGGGTATGTTTAGTTTAATGAAAAGAAGGACTAGGGGAGACATGATAGCAGTCTTCCAATATCTCACGGGTTGCCACAAAGAAGAGGGAGTCAAGCTATTCTCCAAGGTACCTGAGGGTGGGACAAGAAGCAATGGGTGGAAACTAAACAAGGAGAGAAGCAACTTAGAACTGAGGAGAAATTTCCTGATAGTTAGAACAATCAATCAGTGGAACAGCTTGCCTCCAGAAGTTGTGAATGCCCCAACACTGGAAGTCTTTAAGAAGATGTTGGATAGCCATTTATCTGAAATGGCATAGAGTTTCCTGCTTGAGCAGGGGGTTGGACTAGAAGACTTCCAAGGTCCCTTCCAACTCTGCTATTGTATTGTATTCTATTATTGTATTATTGTTCTGTGCATGCACAGAACTAAAAAAAAGATGGCAGTGGGGACTGTGGCAATGGGGGAACTGGTTCGGAGGTGTGTCCAGCCTGGGTCGGTGCTGGTTCTGCAACCCAGGCTGGCATACCACTACCTGTTCAGCTGAAATGGGACAAACCATTAAGAACCCACCTCTGATTTGCATGTTTTTAGAATGCTCAGTAAGCAGGAGCAGGTAACAGGAGCTCACCCCATCACAAAGTGCTGGGGTCTTGAACACTCAGCATCTTTAACTGCTAACCCTTGTGCCTCATCACGATGTATACCATCGTGATGATACGATGTTGTTATTGCCATTTGATTTCCCTGCAAATACTTTTGGATCCATTCCTATGCAAAGGCAGAAAACTGAGCTAGTTGAATATAGTGTTGTTAAAGAAACAATGGGTCACAGAGTCAGGCAAATGAGCCACTTCAATGTATGACAGTTACCATGAGGTCCCACTTCAGCATCCATGGTATTTCTTAAACAGTATTCAACAGATTTCAAGGACTTTTGAGGAAATATCTGCTCTACGGATGGGAAACAAGCCAGAGCTGGAGTAGAGGAAAATAGATATAATTTCACTGACATTACTGAAATATGGTGGGATGATACACATATAGTAAGTGGAACACAATGCTGAAAAGCTACTACTTATGTAGAAAAGGCTCAACAAAAAAGTATGTGAGAAAAGTAGAAGACTGCAGAAATTCACATTTTGGAACAGGGGTGGATTGCTGGGGATTCGTAGGGGTTCGGGAGAACCTCTAGCTAAGATTCTGTGCAGTTCAGAGAACCCCCAAATCCCACTCCTAGCTGGGCCCTATCAACCCAGCTGCCCAGTTTCTCCCAGGAGTCCCCACGCGGCCTGTTTTGGATGCAGATAAATGCGGGGCATGCACGGAGGCTGGAGGAGGGTGAAAAATGGGCCTACCAGAAATTCCAGAGGGCCTCCAGATCCTGGGGAGGTCATTTTCACCCTCCCAGAGGCTCAAGGAAAGCCTCCAGAGCCTGGGGTGGGCAAAAATGCTCCCCATGGAGCAGGAGGCCAAGCAGGCCATGCCCACCCAACAACCAGGCACACAACCCCTCTTGCTAAAAGTTTTGAAGCCCACCCCTGTTTGGGAGCTCTGTTGAGAGGGTCCACCAAGAATGCAAGGACAGAATTGTGGGAAATTATTGTAGGCCTCTGGGACAATCTGGAGAGAAGGGATGAAGTTTTTCTGTACCAGACAAGCAACTCTCAAAGAAGCATGAGACAGTAATTATGGGGGAATTTAACTATCCAGATATTTGTTGGAAATCTTATTCTGCTGGCAGTTGCAGGCCAGAGAAATTCTTGTCTGTTTCTCACAGACAAGCTCACTTGTCAAATGGTGTGAAGAGCAATGCTACCCTGGACCTAATCCTCACCAACAAGCAGGATATGATTGAGGAAGTATAGGTAACTAGCATCCTGGAAGGTAAACAATTCCTACAGGAAAGAAGAATTGGACACCCCTAAAAGAAACATAATTGGATCCAGCCAGAACGTAATCAATTGCTTAAAACAGCAGTGAAATGGAAATATACAAGAAACGGAAAAAAGGAAATATATACAAAGAAGAATGCATAGCATTTTACAAAAAATGTCAATTTAAGATGAGAAATGTAAAGCTCATTATGAGGTTAGGCTACAAGGCAGTGATGGGTTTCAATTTATTTTACTACTGCTTCGCTTGTGCCCATGCTCGTGCTCGTGCAACGCTTCTGCGCAGAAGCATCCAGGTGGGTGGGCGGAGCCTCCCACCGCCACCACTAATGTTTTGCCCGGTCCAGGGCGAACCAGCAGAAACCCACCTCTGCTACAAGGGATGAAAAAACAGCAACAAAAGCACTTTCAGATATATCAGTAGAACAAGGAATGTCAAGGACCCAATAAGTGTCAGAGAGAAGCTGACCAAGTCAGGGGGAGGAATCAAACAGGGCATTAGTCTGGGATCTGTACACAGGCATAAGAGGGTGAAATCTAACACCCACCCTCCTTGAATCTTGAATCTTATCCAGTCTGACTCAGGTACAAATTGCCAGTTTGAGAAGATGCCTGTGTTATAGGCTTGAGCAATAAAAGAAATAAGTGAAGTCTTCACATGTGGAACTAGTTGTTCACACCAGAGGTGGTATTCAGCAGGTTCTGACCAGTTCTGGAAAACTGGTAATAGAAATTTTGAGTAGTTTGGAGAACCAGTAAATGCCACCTCTGGCTGGCCCTGCCCCCCATTTATTCTCTGCCTCCCAAGTCCCAGATGATCAGGAGGAAATGGGGATTTGGCAGTAACCTTCCCCTGCAGTGGGGAACACCCACCAAGCCACGCCCACAGAACCGGCAGAAAAAAAAATTGAATCCCACTATTGGTTTACACCTGACAGCAAATCTCCTGCAGAGAGAGAATGATGACATAGTTAAGGAAGAGGGTGAGAAGTAAGAATGTCCCAATTCCTATTTTGCATTGGTTTACTCCCACAAAGGAAACAAAGCCTCATTTGGTCCTCACTGTGTCAATAAGGAGAAAGAGAAGGCAAAGTGGAAGATAAACAAGGAGCACGTGAGGTAATTCCCAGCTAATCTAAATGGGTTAAAGTCTCTAGAGTCAACTGAATTACACCCTAGGGTATTAAAGGAATTAGTAGAGGTAATTGCAGAACCACTGTTTGTAATCTTGGAGAAGTCCTGGAGAACAGGTGAATCCCAGAAGACTGGAGGAGGATTAATATTGTTCCTTTTCTCATAAAAGGAAAAAAAAAGCAATGAGCTTGATTGACATCACCACTGGGCAAGGTCCAATCAAGTAGCATGTCTGTAAGCACTTAGATCAGAATTTTAATTAACGGGAGCCAACCTGGATTTTCGATGAACAAGTGAATGCAGACTAACTCCATCTCCTTTTATGAGATAATATCAGCCTGGTTGATTGGGGAAATGTCCTGTAAGAAGTCTTCAGTAGGGATTTTGACAACACCTCTCATGGCATCCTTATTAACAAAATAGTGAAATGGGGGTTTTACAATTCAACCATTAGGTAGATCCACAGTTGGCTAAAATATGATATTCAAAGGGTAGTTATAAATGGTTTGAAACCTGGAGAGACATCTCAAGTAGGTGGCACAAAGTTCTATTTGGGCCTAGTGCTGTATGATGTTCTTACATTGATACAAATATGGAAGTTGCAAGAATGCTTACTAATTTTAGGATAGTACAAAGCTAGAAGAGTGACTAATACTTAACAGGAGGACAAAAAATAATAATGTGGATAGTATAATGAATCCTGCAGTGTAAAGTACTGATATTCTATTCTATTCTATTCTATGCTACGCTACCCTACCCTACTCCCTACCCTACCCTATCCTATTCTCTGTTCTATTCTATTCTCAAGGGAATGGTATTAGGTAACCCAAATAAACTTCCTCAACTGTAGATATTATTTTATACTGAGTGCCGTTATTGGGCAGATATAATCATAATGATATCAGCAACTGAGATGAATATGCAGCAGCTCTAGAGCAAAGATGATAAAATGGTTTAGAAAAGATAATAAAGATAAACTGAGCAATTATCTGGACTGATTAGTATAATTTAGTAACTAAATATTACAACTCTACATAAAAGACACTAGATCAGATTGGAAGAAATAGGAACAAATTAAACAGTGATCAAACTTTATTTAACCAACGTGAAACAATAAGGTGCTTTTTTTGTACCTTGCCAAAATGCTCAGATAGAATATTTGACAGGACTCAATGATCACATCTTGTAAAAATCCACCACTTTTTAATAAATGCCCATGTATAGAAAGAAGTACAATAAGCTCAGGATAAAGCTGGAGTAGCTACTCCTGATGGCATAACATTTGCAAAGTAGTGGTCTTCTGATTGTGCAAACTGGGAAACTTTTGTAATGTAGGGTAGCCAACGTTGGTCTGTGTGCCTGAATTATATCATGTAGGAAAGATGATAGGATTTGGGGTTGACTGGGTTGCAGCCAATAAGAAACCTGATTATTTCTTTATTTTAATTGTTTACACATATTTACACCTAAAACGGGAATTAGCAACAGATTTCCACCCATAATCCCTCCTTTTGGGAGGTTGGGTTGACAATGTAATTGTCTTTTTCCACTCAGATGTTGGTATTATGACATCCCTGGCCACGTCCATCATTTTTAAAAAAGAAATGGAGTCCTGGAAGCAAAAGAAAAAAGAAAGAGAAAGAAAAGAGGCAAAAGAAAAAAAGGGAAAGAGCTATTGCTCTTTCTGGATCCAGAGATCAGGATCTAGGACTCAAACAAGTTAGTACCATTCCTTCTCCATCTTCTTCCACATTAGTCTTTCTATAGTATGATCACCCAATCAGGAATCATATCTATCTTTATCATCCAATGAAGTTTCCGTGGAATCCTTCAATGGAACAAGATGTTGTAGGCAAATGAACTCTGACAGAAGAATTCTGCTCTCCACAACCACAATGTTTTCTTTAGCCAAAGGATTAAACACACTCAGATATCTGTTCCATTGAAACAGCCTTGATTTAGTTGCTCTAAATTTGGGGTGTCAAACTGGAGGCCCATGGGCCAGATACATCCCATGCAGGCCACGCCCACCCACTGTCACATAACATCACGCAACGGCAACATGACGCATGAAGTTTGACACCCATGCTCTAAATCAACCATCCAATCATTTTCAGACAAAAATCTGAGATTTGCATGGCTGGAATGACTTCGTTGGCTACTGTTTGAAAAACCCCTCTGTGTTTTTGTGCGTACACATGTGTGCATGTTTCAAAGGGAGTGGAACCTAGAGCTATTGGAGCCCTTGAGATGACACAATCTCCACAAATGCTGTACTGCTCATTCTTATTCTAACAGTGTGCCTTGATTTGAAGACTGGGCAACTGCAGTCTGACTATGGGTGAGGTACATGGACCTCTCGCTGTTCCCAATTTGTCTCCTGAAGCCAGGATCTTCCTTGTATTTTTTTTAAAAAAAGAAATATAACTTTATTGATTTTGGAAGAACACAGGATTAAAAGATAAATATAAGCAAAGAAAAAAGCTTTGGAAAAAGAAAAAAAAGGATTGAGAAAGAGAAAGATAGAGGGGCAAAAAGAAAAAGTAAAATAAATAGAAAAGGAATGATTTCCACTTTCTTTGATATAGATATGGATTAAAAAACTACATTATACGCTTGCTCCAAAGTTAACATTTGTCGACATTAATTCTACAACCCTGTATAGTTTTAATCATCAACATCAACATTTCATTTATATCAGTTTCTCACAAAAAATCCAAAAGTGATTTCCAAGAAGAAATAAAACCAATCAACCCCTTCCTCCCTCCCTCCATCCCTCCTCTAGATTAAAGTCTTTTCTTTAATGAATGCTGTTGATTTTGCCATCTCTGCCCAAAAAAGTTTTTTAGTTTTTTAGTTTTCCCTTTAGCAATAGCAGTTAGACTTATATACTGCTTCATAGGGCTTTCAGCCCTCTCTAAGCGGTTTACAGAGTCAGCATATCGCCCCCAACAATCCGGGTCCTCATTTTACCCACCTCGGAAGGATGGAAGGCTGAGTCAACCCTGAGCCGGTGAGATTTGAACAGCCGAACTGCAGAACTGCAGTCAGCTGAAGTAGCCTGCAGTGCTGCATTTAACCACTGCGCCACCTTGAAGTTCATTCACAGATATACATTCTTTATAATTGCTATTTAACATTTGTCTATTCATCGTTAGTCTCTATAATTATTTTTGCACCTATACAGTATATATAATATAGTTTGGGTCACTTTCTTGTCACCCCGTGCATCCATCTTATTTTGCAACAACCTTACTCCTTCCATCCTCTCAATCTCCCTTCTCTGCCTTCTTCTTTCCTCCTCTCCTTCCTCCTTTCTTCTTCCCCTCTCTTTCCCCTCTCCTCCTCCCTTCTCCTCTTTCTTACCCTCTCTCCTACTCTTAATTCCTCACCTTGCTTTCTCTGCTTGCCAATTCTATCAGCTTCACCCTTCTTTCTTCCAGCAGGGATGTCCTTGTGTCATAGGAGAACCATCCCTACTATCCCTAGATAGATAGATACTTTATTTGTATGCCGCCCTTTTCCCTGGGGGGACTCAGGGCGGCTCACAGTTCAGGGGGAGGGGAGGACAAACCAAGTTACATATAAGACAATACATCATTAAAAGCACAACATTCATACTATTCGGGCAGGGTTAAGGTCTTTAACCCCAGGCCTGTCGGGACAGCCAGGTTTTAAGGGCTATGCGGAAGGTCTGGAGGGTGGTGAGGGTACGAATCTCCACGGGGAGTTCGTTCCATAGGGTCGGAGCTGCCACAGAGAAGGCTCTCCTCCGCGTGGTTGCCAGTCGACATTGACCGGCTGATGGAACTCGGAGGAGGCCTTATCTGTGGGATCTAATTGGTTGAGTGGAGGTGATTGGCAGTAGGCGGTCTCTCAAGTACCCAGATCCAATACCATGAAGGGCTTTGTAGGTAATGGATACCTGTATGCCGGTTCACATAATGGTAACACATTAGGGCAGGAAGATTCTGTCTAGCCTTTTATCTTATGTGGTTGCACATTCCACCTTGTTCCCAACCTAGGTCAAGATTCCTAAGTTGTTGCTTCTGTCTTTCAGCCTTTAAAGTTGTCAGTTCTTCTGCCCTGCTGTCCCTTGACAACAAACCTCCCCCTTCAGATAAGCTTGCACGTGAAATGAATGACAAAAGCAACATTTCAGAATATTGTTTTAAAATATGCATTATTAATGAACGGAAATGGACAGCTATACTTTCAGAAAGCGTTCGGCATAAACGTGGCCAGGACCTCTGTACAATTCAGTCCTTGCCAAATTAATTTCTTTGCACTTTGGGTAGCGCCATGTATAATTATGTGCTCGTTTAGTTTCCTGCTTTGCATAGTGTTAGTCAGCAAGCTGACACAGTGTTTGTGGGTATTAATTACAACTTACCATCTTGTCATCCATAGCTGGGATTGACATTAATAGAAAATAATTGCAACCAGCACAAGGAAGCAGTTAGACTGATGCTTGGAATCTTGATGGCATGTTTTGGTTTTTCAGATTTTGTTTTAAAAATTTGCTTTGCAGAACACCATACATCGCCTGGTTCATTAAAAACAGAACCTTTTGCATTGTCCTAAGAACAACTGTGTTGAATCAGACCAACATCCAGCTCACCTGACCAGGATTCTGCTCCCACCAGGGGCTATCAAATGCATAAGGAGGGAGGGGCAGCTATGACAAAGCACCCCCCCTTATATTCCCTAGCAACTACCACTGAAGATGCTGAAGGTAGAGTAGAACACTCATCACCAGCAGTTACTAATAGCTCTATCCTTCATGAATCTGTTTAACCTCCTTTTAATGCCAACAGCATATTGAAATTACTGCAGAAGATAATCAAAGCAAAGAATGGCCAGTAGGCAAAAGAGACCATCTTCACACTGCATACTAAATAACAACAGTAATTAAAATAAGCTGATTAAATTTCAACGACGATACTGGGATCACAGCTGGATAGGGCATTCTATCAGGAAGGGCAGGGCTATCCTGATTTGGTGCTTGAAATGGTGGCAGGTGCAACGTCGTGCCTAAGAAACTAACGAAGCAACTAAGGAATTGGAACAAGTTTAATGAAAAGAAGGACTAGGGGGGGGCGACATGATAGCAGTGTTCCAATATTTGAGGGGCTGCCACAAAGAAGAGGCTGTGTGTGTGTGTGTGTGTGTGTGTGTGTGTGTGTGTCAAACTATTCTCCAAAGCACCTGAAGGCAGGACAAGAAACAACAGGTGGAAACTTGTGGCCCGGAAGAAGCCGTTGGAGCTGCCACCAGACTCCGACAGCGAGGGGCCCTATGAGTCGGCCCTGGAGGATGTGGAGGACCCTGGACAGGGTTCCGACTCCAAGCGGGGTGCAGAGAGACTGGTTGGCAAAGGTGGTGCCTAAGCCTTGGATCAGTGGGGAGGAGACAAGAGAGAGTGATCCAGAAACCAACAGTGAGTTGTTCCAGGATGCACGCCGTCAAAACAACTACGTAATTACAGGAGGTAATTACGCTCAGCTGATGGTCATTAGGCTCCTCTCCAGACTATAAAAGAGACTGCTTGTGCCACACCCTTCTTGCAGAAGTCAACGCTTGGACTAAAGAGAAATGAACTTGGCAAGGATGCAAAAGGAAGTACAGAATGAAATCTGAATGGCAGAAATTAAAATAATTTTTATTTATTGTAGATAATTAAATAGAATTGTTAAATTGTCCCATTGCGAGTTGGCCCTGGCGAGTTGGTCACAGTGAGTTGGCTGCAGCAAATTGGCTGTGCAAGTTGTCCCATTGCCTCTGCAGGGAGATGACTTGGATACCTGCCAATACCAGTGCTGGATAGTCGGCCTCAATTACCAGCCTTCTAAGAAGAAAGGACCAGAAGGATGCCGACAGAGGAGCACTTCAATGCATGGAAATCTAAGTGTCGGATGGGTCTGAGAGTCAGTTAAGGCAGACACCCATAGCCTCAAACCAAAGGAGACCAGTCATTACCAAAACAAAAGAAAGATGCAAGCGAAGGAAGAAAATGCAAACGTTTGAACCTTGGTTTCATGCTAAATAGGGCTTGCTTTTAATATACAGCACTTGCTGGAATTCTTTCTTAAGGGCTGCATTGATTTTTGTCTGTTTCCCCCAGTGATTTTTTTTACTACTGGTTCTGTGGGCGTGGCTTGGTCGGGTCTTGTGACTGTGTAGTCATGTAATTGTGGGATCAAAAGACAGAAACTAACTTTAACAATGCTGGAGCAGGGTTGGACTAGATGATCTCCAGGTCCCTTCCAGCCCTGGATTATCCTCTGAAGCTGCATCTAGTGCCAGGTTGTAGTCCTTCCTTCCTCTCCTTTTTCTTTCCTTCCCTTTCTTTCTTTTTCTTTCCTTCTCCTTTCTTTCTCTTTCTGTCTCTGTTTCTCTCTCTCTCTTTCCTTCTTTCTTTCTCAGCACCCCCCTCTTTTTTTTTTGGCTGTGCGACGTGATAGGAACTGTTTTAATTTTTAAAGTATTTTTTTACTACTGTTTCTGCGAACCAGTAGAATTTTTTACTATCAGTTCAGGCGAACCGGCCCAAACTGGTAGCATTTCACCCCTGGTTTCTCCCTATATAATTAACCTGGTATATCTGGATTCCAGATCTAGCATTTGCTAAGAGAAGTTTGACACCAAAACTTTGCAGAACTGAACCTTTGCAATCAGAATCCACATGGCACCCGCTATGTTTGTGTGAAGGCTAAGAGATTTAAAACCATGTCCTGGGGAACCAGAGCCACCCCTGTACTAGCAGAAGACTGTGAGTTCTCATTCCACCTTAGGCATATACCTAGCTGGGTGATCTTGGCCAGTCACTCTCTCTCTCTTGGCCCTAGGAAGAAAGGAATGGCAAACTACTTCCGAAAAATTGCCAAGAAACTGGAGGGATTTGTCCAGGTAGTCAGCATGACTCAACATTGATTCAAAGGTACTCTCTCACACACCAGGGTAACTAAGATGCTGGGGCAACCTTTCTGTAGTGTTAGATTTATTTGCCATGATTGTAGTTTTGTGTCTTGTCCATGTTTTCTTACCTAGATACAACCATGTACCAACACAAAAGTAACTAAGTCATACTTTACTCACTGCGTGCAGGGCCGGATTTTCCTATAGGCTAACTAGGCTTCAGCCTAGGGCCTCAAGATCAAGAGGGGCCTACATTCAAACTGTTAGCAAAATTAAAATTACACTATTCTAAAAACAGTGAACACTAAAACACTGAACCGAAAATAAGGAGAAATTCTACGCATATGACTAATAAACAAACATAAAAATATATTGGTTAAGATCGTTCCAGCGCTGTGGCAGTTGGGGAACCCGCCCACGTTCCCGGCATCGGCGGTCAAGCAAGAGGCGCGGCCGCTCCCAGTAGCCGCCCCGTCGATGCGGAGCCCACCAGCGGCCAGGCAGGTGAGGGCGAGGGGGCTGAGCCGGGCAGCTGAGCGCAGCAGGGGAGGTGGCTGGCCTCGCTGCCTTTGCCGCAGAGCAGAGCCGCCCTCCGTCGGGAGGCCAGCTATATATATTGATATATATTGATATATATCACAGTAATGATGTATTTTATTGTCTCTCATGTAATTTACAAACTTAAAAATAGGAGGTGAAAGGGCCTCATAAGTGGAATAGCCTAGGGCCTCTTTTCATCTAAATCTGGCCCTGACTGCGTGCCCCTGAATAAGTGTGTATAGTTCTGATCTGAACATGTCAAGCTAAATACTTGTCATATTGTTGAAATTTGGGACTTAAGCAGAAGTCTAAAGAATAACAGGTAGAAGTCAGGGCTTCCTATTGATTAGGACACAGAAAATGCTCTGGTTCTTATTATTTCTGTCGCCTGTATCAAACCCAAGGCTTTGTACTGCCCTGCGCTGTGCTGCTTCAACTGCACAGAAGAACTATTGGTATTCTCTTCTAAAAATACAAAAAAGGGCTCATAAAAGGCTCAGCTATCTCGTGAGACCAAATCACAGCGCTCGTTCACGAGGTTGCTCTTTCAAGCTCTGAAGTCCACAACAAACTAGTCAAGCTTCATAAAGCCGCCATCTTGCTTGGAGGAAACATCATTTCCCAACTAAATGAAGATGTTACACATGTACACATGGAGAGAGGAGCAGCTGCATTAACAATTCAAAGACAGCTACCTGTTCACATTCCCATATGCTTCTCTTTTGAAGACTTTCTATAGTCCTTTTCATTAAATGCCGGCCATCCTGACACAGATAGACATCTACCGTGGCTCTTCTCTTCTTTATAATTTTTTATTTATTTCCAAAGTTGAAATATAAGATCAAAGAAAAAAGACTAAAGACTAAATCAAAGGAGGAAAGTGCATGGATCAAAATATCAAGCATACGTATAAAATACCCCACCTGGTGGAATACTAATATAGTCCAGCAATAATGATTGTTCCCCACCCCCTTGAAAAACAGGTCCACAAGCTGAATATATTGATAGATAGTATAAATACACTGAAGGGAGGAGTAGAGGGAAAGAAGAAAGAGGGGTAGAGAGGGTGGGAGAGAGGATTGGAGGGAGGGTGAGAAGGAAGGGAGGGAGTGTACTGGGAGAGAGGAGTGATAGAGGGGGAGGGGAAGTAGGGTAGAGGGGAATGTTGGAGGGAAGAAGGAAAGTTGGAGGGGGGCGAAAGAAAGGGTGTATGGAGGGTCGAAGTGGTATATTGGGTTTGTATTTTGGGGGGTATTGTTGACAAGAGGGATGGCTGTGTTTATTGTTTAATGTTATATGGCCCCGGTTATGCACAGTATATATGTGATTGTACGAAATGAAATGGAAAATAAAACACATTTACACAGTAAAAAGAAAAAAAAAACAGGTCCACAATTCGTAAGCTTCTGTGGTTCTTCTCTTCTTAAGTCCAGGAAGAATAAGCTGAGCCGAGGTGGCGCAGTGGTTAGGGTGCAGTACTGCAGGCCACTTCAGCTGACTATTATCTGCAGTTCAGCGGTTCTAATCTCACCGGCTCAAGGTTGACTCAGCCTTCCGTCCTTCCGAGGTGGGCGAAATGAGGACCCAGACTGTGGGGGGTGATATGCTGACTCTGTAAACCGCTTAGAGAGGGCTGAAAGCCCTATGAAGCGGTATATAAGTCTAACTGCTATTGCTATTGCTATAATAAGTCCTGTTTATTCTGATTTCAGCGGAAGGATTTGGACATTATTGCTTGTTACTGAGGGCAGATACTTTCTGTTTCTCCTTCCATCTCATTCTTTGTTCAACCATGCTCCTCCTCCTATTTAATATGGTATACAGAGAAAGTTTGTAAAGAATTGCTTTATATTTCTCCTTAGAAATGGTTTGGGAAAGAAGAAAGGAAAGATTATGACAGCTGACACTGTAGATTTTGAACAGTCCAAAGGAGGAGGAGGCATTTGAAATATGTGACAAAAGAAAAAGGCATTTGCTGGTGGTGTTAGATTTGTTTTTTAAATATTCAATTCCATGTTGAGATCAGAATAAAAATATGCAGAAGCTCACAGTCAGTTATTATGCAAATGGGGTACATCTCCCATATTCGACAAAAAAAATCCTCTATCAAATGAAGGTAATAATTCTGATTTACATTATTGGGATTTTCACTAGATTGGAGATTGTGTGTGTGTATGTGTGTTTGTGTGTAAAAAGAGACAGAGAATATCTAAACAAAATATGTGGAAGAAGTCATTTTAATGAAGGTTATGTGTAATGAGAAGATGTGATTTTATAAATGATTTTGATGTAGAAATTTGATGGGGGTATGAGGGAGCCCTTAAATATGTATCCAAAGTTATTTCAAGCATGAAAAAAAAACAAGGTAGTGTCTTTCTTTTGCAAAAAAAAAAATGCATCTGTTTAAATCTTTTTTTTTTTAGTCTATTAATAAAGACAACTCTTCTGGCTTAAAGCCTCTCAAGTTGGCCTACAAAATTAGAAATAGTTTTTAAAAATGTTGTCTGGAACTGAGTGGCCAGATGCCCTTCCTGTCGCCAATGTGGAGTTTTTTTTTTTCCCCAGCAGAAATATTCCCAGTGTGCTCAGAGAGAGAAATATCTGCCTCTACCTAGGATCAAACTCACAGGCTCCTGATTGTGAGGCGACAGCTCCACCTCTAGTCCACCGCACCATTCTTGTTCTCTTTCATTCTCTCTCATTCGCATTCTCTCTCTCTCTTCCTCCCCCTTCCCTCCATCCCTCTCATTATATAGTGCAGAACAGTGGTGGGTTTCAAAAATTGTTGGAACCTACTCTGTGGGTGTGGCCTCCTTTGTGGGAGTGGTTTGCCACCCATGTGACCGGATATGAAATTATGAATTAGTACTTAGGTTGGTCCAAGTAGCTATTCAGAAACTCCGGCATTGAAGCATGCAAGTCTTAAAGCTGTCAAGTTACAAGATCCTTGCCAGTGGTGGGTTTCAAAAAATTTTGGAACCTCTTCTGTAGGTGTGGCCTGCTTTCTGGGTCCACTGATGGAACCTCTTCTAACCAGTTCGGTAGATTTGACAAACCGGTTCTACCGAATAGGTGCAAACTGGTAGGAACCCACCTCTGGTCCAGAATCAGTAAAAAGGAACCAAAGAAAATACCAAACTTTAAAGCTAGCAACTGTGGGTTGCAAAATACCATGGTCCACTAGATGGCAGTGGCAGTTTTTCTTCTCTCTTGTCTGCTCTCTAGTGGGCATCTGGATTTTCCAAGACAGGCAATTCCACAACAAGGCGATATTCTCCCCCGCCCCACCCGCAAAGCTTACAATAAGCAGAATTTGCAAAGAGTTTTTCTTGATAAAGATGCTTTGCTTAGCAAAGACGGCGCAAGATGTATTGGCTGCTGAATACAGCAAAATATAGCAGTAAATTAAATAATTAGCGAAGGCCTCTGAAAGAATCCCCCTACTCTAGAGATCTATAAAATGTGATATATTCGTGTATTTTTAAGACGACGTACTAGGGGGAGAAGAGAGAGAGAGAGAAAGGGAGTATCACAGTGGGGAAAAATAGGGTATTTATATCAATTGCTTGGATTTTATGAATTAATTTATTTAGGAGGCCATAACTTCTCCTCTTTACTGACCTTCCAGAGAAAGTGCAAAACAGCATTTTCTTTCTTTGTTCAGTTCAAACAGCTCTCGGTGCGCTTTGGTTGATTCCTACATTGCAGAGACTGTGTGAAGGTGGTAGTAACTTTTCCTTTTTAAGAGACCAGCAAAGACTGGTTATGGGGGAGAGCATTGTTTTAGGCTTGGCCCCAGGCAGCACATGACGCCTTATTCCAGCCTTGATGTCAAAAGACAAATGGAAATAAATCTCAAGCGGTCTGCCTAGCTTGTCAGCTTGCCGGATGACCTCTGGCTAGCCTATATGAATGCTCAACTATATAGAGAATGCTTCCTTCTTAGGCTTCTCGTGCAGTACAGATAGCAGGAACAAGGGGATTTTAACTAGCATTTACTGCTTCCTGCTAAAGTACAGGTAGTGCTCCACTTACCCAGAGGTTGGATGCTGGGGGTTCGCACAGGTTCGGGTGATCCTGTAGCAAGGATTCTGCCCAGTTTGGCAAGCCCCCAAATGCCACCCCTGGCTGGCCACGCCCACCCAGACCCTCCCACCCAGACCCTCCTAGGAGTCTCCACGCGGCCTATTCATCATGTCAGGTAAGTGCAGGGCCCGCATGGAGGCTTGGAGAGAGGGGACAATGGGCCTACTGGAGGTTCCGGGCCTGTTTCCGGCCTCCAGAAGGCCTCCGGAGCCCGGGAGAAGCAGTTTTCACCCTCCCAGAGGCTTGAGAAAAGCATCCAGAACCTGGGGAGGTCAAAAAAACACCCTCCCCCATCGACTAGGCCACACCCACCATGGCCACGCCCACCCAGCAATGGGGCAGCGAACCCGTTGTTGCAATTTTTGTAGCCCACCCCTGCTTACAAAGTTCGCTTAGTGACTGTTTGAAGGTACAATGGCACTGAAAAAACTGACTTATGACCAGTTTCCAAACTTATGACCATTGCAGCATCCCTGTGGTCACGTGATCAAAATTCATGAATTTATGATGGTGGCAGTGTCTTGAGATCATGGGATCACCTTGTGCAACCTCCTGACAGGCAAGTCGATGGGGAAGTCAGATTCCCTTAAAACAGTGGAGAGTTTCAAATAATTTAGCAATCGGTTTGCCCAGGGTCAGATTGGCTGTCATGGCAGGCATAGCCCATCCCCATCCTCCAGCTCCAGGGCACATCAGGGATGAGCCTCCCACAATGGCCAATTTGACCCTGGGTAAACTAGTTGTTAAATTAACCCCCTCCCCCCGCTGTCAAAGTGGATCCTGGATGCTGTGCTAATGGAGAAACGGGAAATGGAGCAGCCAACACAAGGGAAGGAGGGGAGCAGGGAGAAGAAAGAGGGAAAGTGGCCTTCTCTTTCCCTTATGCTGGCTACTCCATTGTCCATTTCTCCATTGGAGCTCAGCGCCCTGGATCCACTTTGATAGCCAGTGTGTGTGCGTAATTTAACAACCGGTTCGCCCAAACCGGTGTGAACTGGCTGAATACAACCACTGCTTAACAACTGTTAATAACTTAGTAACTACAGAATAATAGAGTTGGAAGGGACTTGGAGGTCTTCTAGTCCAGCACCCTGCTCAAGCAGGAGACTCTATACCCTTTTAGACAAGTGGCTGTCCAGTCTTTTCTTTAAAACCTCCAGTGTTGAAGCACCCACAACTTCTGAAGGCAAGCCGTTCCACTCAGGGGTGGGACTCAGCCGCTTCGGACCAGTTCGAGTGAACCAGATGTTAATTTTGCATTCGGTTTGCTGAACCAGTAGTTGCAAGGACTGGCTCGGCCCGCCCACCTCGCCCCTCCCCTCCCAGGAGTCTCCATGCGGCCGTTCATCATGCCAGGTAAGCGCCGGGCCTGAGCGGAGGCTCCGGGAGGATGAAAAATGGGCCTCCTGGAAGTTCCAGAAGTCTGGAAATGGGCCTGTTTCCGGCCTCTGGAGCCCGTGGGAGGCCGTTTTCACTCTCCCGGAAGCTTGAGGAAAGCCTCCAGAGCACAGGGAGGCTGAAACTCCCACTACTATGGTGCAGAAGGTCGAGCAGGCCACACCCACCATGGCTACGGGCAGAGAACTGGTTGGTAACATTTTTCAATCCCACCCCTCGTTCCACTGATTAATCGTTCTCACTGTTAGGCAGTTTCTTCTTAGTTCTAGGTTGCTTCTCTCCTTGATTAGTTTCCAACCATTGTATCTTGCCACCAGGTGCTTTGGAAAATAGGTTGACTCCTTCTTTGTGGCAAACCCTTAAATATTGGAACACTGCTATCATTATGGTTCCACCACAAAACCACGGTAGACAAAAGCGCGCTCGACGAAAGCGCGTACGTGATGTCATCACAGCGTGACGAAAAGTGGTAAATTTAAAATTAAAGCGAAAACTTTACCCTAACCCCCCCAAACCTAACCCTAAACCTAACCCTAAACCTAACCCTTAACCTAACCCTAAACCTAACCCTTAACCTAACGCTAAACCTAACCCTAACGCTTAAGGTAACCCTAAACCTAACCCTAACCCTTAACCTAACCCTAACCCTAAACCTAAACCTAACCCTTACCTTTATGTGAATCGGCTTGCTTTAATTTAATTTTAATTTTAATTTAATTTATTTTTAAAATTTTTTCGTCGTGCTGCTGATGACGTCAGGTACGCGCTTTCATCAAGCGAGCTTTTGTCGACCGCGGTTTTGACGGGTCACGATCATTACTCCTAGTCCTTCTTTTCTGTAGCAATATCCAGTTCCTGCAGTGATTCACTTAAAGGCAGCTATTCCCTTAACAACAAAAGTCGTAAAATGGGTCAAAATTTAGATAACAACTGTGTCTCACTTACCAACAGAAATTTTGGGCTCAACTGTGGTCATAAGTTGAGGACTACCTGTCGTAGGTGAAGGTTTTTGCCTGGTGTGGTTTTAAGTCATATTATCCAGCTTTGGAATGGTTTCAATAGTAAATGATTTCCTGGTATTACTCTTCTCCCTTTTTCCACTGAGAAAATGCGGTCATGCTCATCCCTTTCTTTTCATTTTAAGGGCATAGATTTTCTGTTGGAATTATATGGCTTTTAAAAATAATTCAGCTGAAACACTGTGCCTGGGACTTTAGACCGGCTTTCTATTATCGTAACTCCTTCGGTTAAGGGAAAGAAAAGAAAAAGAAACCAAAGGGGGGAAATATAAATATAACAAATGGAACTGTTTCATTAGCCAGAAATATCTCAGATATAGACAGCCATAAAAATAGATTGGTTTTCTAGCAACACGCACAGCAGAGAAAATTACCCTACATCACAAGGGTTCACGAATGGTCTTTGGTAAATCACCGACTTTTTCATCCAAGGGAAGGTGAAGTTGCTGAAAGGTAAATGCTAGGTGAGTAGCCTGGAGCAGCAGAAACAGTTCATATTATAGCTAGTTTGCACTGTACTTCCTATTGCTTCCTATTGCTAATCCCCAGCTCTGTTGTAAGGCAACCTTGGTATAGTGCAGGTAGGGGAGGCAATAGAAAACACAGTAGAAGTAAATCCACAGGCTAATTGTTTCCTAGCAAAGAAATCTCTCTTGAGCACCAAGGCAAAAAATTACTCTTACAGATTTTAAATACATTTCTCTTTATATGAAAGGAAGCAAAGTTTTAAAGTTCCAGCCAAAGGACCATGAATTGGAATGTTCCAGCCAGCCTTTTTTTTTTTTTAAATTTATTTATGAGAGGGCATTTACCAATGGTGGAAAAGACTTATAAATAGATTCTTTCCATTCCGCTGCTAGTTTGATACCAAATATAACTAAGAGTCCTGTGGTTACAATTACTAATTTATTACTGAAGCTTGCCTGGATCACAGTTCCTAGGATCCATTACTGCGTAATGGCGCAGTCAGTGGTTAAAATGCAGTATTGCAGGCTAATTCTGCCGACTGCCAGGAGTTCGATCCTGACTGACTCGAGCCTTCTATCCTTCTGAGATTTGTAAATGAGGATCCAATTTGTTGGGGGCAATATGCTGACTCTGTAAACTGCTTAGAGAAGGCTGTAAAGCACTATGAAGATATATATATATATATATATATATATATATATATATATATATATATATATATATATATATATATATATATATATATATATATATATATATATATATATATATTTGTTCGGGTTTTTTCCCGCGTAGAATTGGAGATGTCTTGGTGACGTTTCGACGAAGTCTCATTCGTCATCTTCAGGCGGCTTCAGACTACTTCAGGTTTGGTGTTTCCAGGAGTAGTGTGAGATCTCGGCTGTTTGTTGCTTTTTAACTGCTAGTAGGGGATTAAATTTTAACTGCCAGTAGGGGATTAAATTTTAACTGCCAGTAGGGGATTAAACTGATTGGGTGGGGGCTTGGCTGTGTCTTGATTAGGTGGAGGTGTGTCCTTATTTGGTGGCGGTGTGTTCTGTTCTGATTGTTTGGGGGGTAGTGTTACATGTGAGGGTAGGAGGGGTTTTAAAGAGGCTGGTTGTGCTTTGCAGTTTGGCTTCTGGTTCTGGGTCGTGTCTCCTCATCAGTTTGTGTTTTTGTCTGTTTTCTTTGTGGGTGTTTTTTGGTGATATTCTGTGTGGCTATTGTGGGTGTGGGCCTGGTCTCATTCATCATGTTTGGGATTCGTTTGTTAATAAGGGCAGGCTTCCAAAGGGTTGGCAGGCGGGAGGTGTCATCCCGCCTGTTCATGCTGTGTGGGCGTTTTTCTATTTCGATTGCTTCTCTGATTATACGGTTGTTGAAGTGTTCGGCCTTGGCGATAGTTCTTGTCTTATTGAAATCAATTTTATGTCCTGTGGCTTTGAGGTGTTGGACCAGGGAAGAGGTTGGTTCCTCTTTTTTGATTGCATTTTTGTGTTCTTCAATGCGTGCACTTATTCTTCTGTTGGTTTGTCCGATGTATGTGGTGGGGCAAGTAGTGCATGGGATTTCATATACTCCTTGATTTTCTAATTCAATTTTGTCTTTGGGGTTTCTTAGGATGGTGGATATTTTCCGGTCTGTGCAGAATGCTGTCTTGATGTTGTGTTTGCGGAGGATTTTGCTGATTCTGTCTGTGGTGTCTTTTATGTATGGGAGGAGGGCTTTTCCATTTTCTTGTTCTCTGTCCTGGACTTTAGTGGGGGTTTCTTTTTGGATTAGGTTGGTGATCTTATTTCTTTGGAATCCATTGGATGTCAGTACGCTAGTGAGAGTGTGTAGTTCGGTTTTTAGGTGTTGTTCATCTGCTAGGCGTTTTGTTCTGGAGATGAGTGTCTTGGCTATGGAATTGATCTGGGCTGGGTGGTGGTGTGAGAGTGCGTTCAGATAGCGGTTAGTGTGTGTTTTCTTCTGGTAGATGGTGTGTCCTAGGGAGCCATTAGATTTCCTGTAGACTGAGACGTCCAGGAAGGGGAGTTGGTTGTTTACTTCTGTTTCCATGGTGAACTGTATTTTGGGGTGTAGGCTGTTGAGGTGTGTAAGGAAGTTGTCCAGTTGTTCTTTCCCATGTGGCCAGATTATGAAAGTGTCGTCTACATATCTGAGCCAGAGTTTGGGTTTGTGAACAGATTTTTCTAGAGCTTGGGTTTCAAAGTATTCCATGTAGAGGTTGGCAATGACAGGTGAGAGAGGTGATCCCATGGGTGCTCCTTCTATCTGTTTGTATTTTTGTCCATTGTAAATAAAGTATGTGTTAGATAGGCAGTGGTTGGTCAGATCAAGGATGTGTTTGGGGGGGTTGTATTTGTTTTGGATAGCTGTTAAGGCTTCTTCAATTGGTACTTGGGTGAAGAGTGATACGACATCAAAGCTCACGAGTAGGTCATTGGGCTGTAAGTTTTGTTTCTTTATGATCTCTATGAAGTGGAAAGAGTTTTTTACATGTGAAGTGATGGAATCTGCATAGGGCTGTAGTTGTTTGGCAAGAAATTTGGCTAGGTTTTCTAAAGGTGAGCCTATGGAGCTGACTATTGGTCTAAGTGGAGTTCCTTCTTTGTGTATCTTGGGGAGACCATAGAGCTTGGGACATCTGGATGATTTTTCTCTGGGAATGATTCTTTGCTGGATCTCTTCACTGATGGGGGAGGCTTTTATTTTGGTTCTAGTGGTTTTTTCCAGGTAGGTGGTGGGGTCCGTGTTTAGGGGTTTGTATGTGGAGTCTTGGAGTAGGTTGGTTAATTTGGTTTGGTAGTCAGAAGTGTTCATAACCACCGTGGCATTGCCCTTGTCTGCTGGTAAGATTATTATGCTGGTGTCTTCTTTCAGATTATGTAGTGCTGTCTGTTCTTCTTTGGGTAAGTTGCTTTTGGGTGGCTTGCTGGTGCAGAGGATGTTGGTGATTTCGGAAGCACAATCAGCCTCTTTAAAATCCCTCCTACCCTCACATGTAACACAACCCCCCCCCCCAACAATCAGAACAGAACACACCGCCACCAAATAAGGACACACCTCCACCTAATCAAGACACAGCCAAGCCCCCACCCAATCAGTTTAATCCCCTACTGGCAGTTAAAATTTAATCCCCTACTGGCAGTTAAAATTTAATCCCCTACTGGCAGTTAAAAAGCAACAAACAGCCGAGATCTCACACTACTCCTGGAAACACCAAACCTGAAGTAGTCTGAAGCCGCCTGAAGATGACGAATGAGACTTCGTCGAAACGTCGCCAAGACATCTCCAATTCTACGCGGGGAAAAACCCGAACAACTAGAGACCTACATACTAACACCCGCGAAAACCTCAGAAAACACACACACACATATATATGTGTGTGTGTGTGTGTGTGTGTAGAGAGGGAGGGAGGGAGGGCGGGAGGGAGGGAGTGAGGGAGGGAGGGAGAGAGAGAGAGAGAGAGAGAGAGAGAGAGAGAGAGAGAGAGAGAGAGAGAGTGTTTAGAGGCTAATATAACTGCCTGATATGTAATACAGCCCAGGTTCGAATCCCAGTAAGGGTATGGCTAGCTGATGAGAGCTAAATAGCTTGAAATACATCTATACTAGTCTCACTTAATTTATTTATCAGCACAAATGAAACACACACAAACACCCACACAGAGAGACATATATATTCATTCTCTCTCTCTCTCTCTCTCTCTCTCTCTCTCTCTCTCTCTCTCTCTCTCTCTCTCTCTCTGTGTGTGTGTGTGTGTGTGTATGTATGTATGTATAAGTAGTAACTGTGAGAGGGATCTTGGAGTCCCAGTGGACAACCATTTAAATATGAGCCAGCAGTGTACAGCAGCTGCCAAAAAAGCCAACACAGTTCTAGGCTGCATAAACAGAGGGATAAAATCAAGATCACATGAAGTGTTGATATCACTTTATAATCCCTTGGTAATACTGAATTCAATTTTGGTCACCACGATACAGAAAAGAGGTGGAGATTCTAGAAAGAGTGCAGAGAAGAGCAACAAAGATGATTAGGGAACTGGAGACTAAAACATATGAAGAACGGTTGCAGGAACTGGGTATATCTAGTTTAATGAAAAGAAGGATGAGGGGAGACACGATAGCAGTGTTCCAATATCTCAGGGGTTGCCACAAAGAAGAGGGAGTCAAACTATTTTCCAAGGCACCTGAAGGTAGAACAAGAAGCAATGGGTGGAAACTAATCAATGAGAGAAGCAACTTAGAACTGAGGAGGAATTTCCTGACAGTCAGTACAATTAATCAGTGGAACAACTTGCCTCCAGAGGTTGTGAATGCCCCAATGCTAGAAGTCTTTAATAAGATGTTGGATAGCCATTTGTCTGAAATGGTATAGGGTTTCCTGCCTAGGCAGGGGGTTGGACTAGAAGACCTCCAAGGTCCCTTCCAACTCTGCTCTTGTATAGCTATTGCTATGGATTTTATCAAATTCATGAAATGTAGCAGTGATGGCTAAACTTTTCGTTGCTGCTTGCCAAAAGCATCCATAATGCAATGTATGCATGCCCCCCTGTGTGCCACCCCCCCCGCCCTCCCCCGCACATGCGTGGCAGAGAACTGAAAACCAGCTGGCCGGTGGGAGGTGCTCATGCATCAGAGGTGGGTTCCTACCAGTTCGCACCTATTTGGTAGAACCGGTTCATGAAATCTACCGAACCGGTTAGAAGAGGTTCCACCAGTGGACCCGGAAAGCAGGCCACACCTACAGAAGAGGTTCCAAAATTTTTTGAAACCCACCACTGGTCCCTGGATATGATTATAATACACTATCATGCTCATATTTATAAAACTCTGTGAAAGGTAAGGATGACTACTGCACTTGTGGTGCAATCAGAACATCCTGTGTGTTGAAGTTGTTTTAACGCAAACCAAAGATGCCTTTTAAAAAACAAGCTTACCTCATATTCTTATGCATGCCGGTGCTGTGTGTGAGGTAATTTAAGGTGGTTCTGACAAGTGTCGTCGGCATCTTCATATCCGGTCACATGGGCGGCAAGCCACTCCCATCCGGTCACATGGGTGGCAAGCCACTCCCACAAAGGAGGCCACACCCACAGAGTAGGTTCGAACAATTTTTGAAACCCACCAATGTCATGCATGCATCATGGGTGCTCTTGGCACACAGCAATGAAAAGGTTAGCCGTCACTGCTATATTCCATGGAGTTAAGCTGCAGAGCTAAGCTGGGGCGACAGCTTGTGTGCCCGCAGAGAAGACTCTACATGCCACCTGTGGCACATGTGCCATATGTTCACCATCATGGAAATATAGTCTTAACATAACATCTTAGTCATACTCCTTTTGGCAAACATAGCGGAGTTGGCAAAAATGATAATGTTATTTATAATACGTACAAAGTAATAGGAGGATATGACCCAGATGTTGTTTCATCGATGGTCTAATTAGCATATATAGCATAAGACACTTTTGTCTTGGTAACTGCAAGACACATTTCAGGGAATATATTTAATCATCTCTGGTATGGTATATGCTGACATTTAATTAGATAAACTGTTCAATCTCTACGCAAGTGATTAAGCAGATACATTTGGCTATATTAAAGAATGAAGTATTCAAATTCCAGTGGATAATCACTTCAAGAAGACAAACTTTGAGAAAAGGAACTACAAAAATAATTTTCAGTATGAAACAGGATTTTGTTAGAAAGTTAAATAGTCTTAAAACCAAGAGGTCTTATGGTACATGTATGTTTACGATATATCTTCAAGCTCTTCTACTGAGAAGAGCTTGAAGATTTCAAAGCAGGTAGAAAATGAAAAATACCTTGGTTTGTATTTCCTGGACAATCGTTATCTATAGAGAAGACGTTTAGATGCACAAAGAACTTAGCTTAGCTTAGAGGAAGGCACAAAAGTGATAAGGACCACATCATTGTATCTTACAAATGATAAACAGTAAGAATACACAGTTTGATGCAATTGTTAAAAGTACCAGTTTTCAACCAAGAAACCATGAGTTGTAGTACTTGTCTTAGGGACAGAGCAAATTGAATGACTTTGGTCCAGTCATTCTCTTTCAGTCCTATGAAGACGACAATGGCAAACTGCTTCAGAAAATGTTGCCAAGAAATGTTGCCCAGGTGGTTGCCAAAAATCAAGTCTCTCTCTCTCTCTCTCTCTCTCTCTCTCTCTCTCTCTCTCTCTCTCACACACACACACACACACACACACACACAAAAACACTAATTGGAAGCCCAAATGACTCTACAGCCTATATCAATAAAGCAGTGCCCTCTCCCATTTAAGAAACTCATGTTTAAGAACACACTTGTAGATGAACATCCAATGATCACCAATCAACCAAGGCGACACATGTTCTTAAATTTTAAGAAGGGCTATTGCTGAGGGCATAGGAAAAGTCCATAATGAAATTCTAGCCATTACTAGATAATGGTTAACATTAAAAACTCTTAACCTTGTTCCTGTCTTTAGAGCTCATGATCAACGTTGCTGTATCCCCACCAAAGCAAATCAACCAGGGTATCAGTTTCTTGGACATCTTCAAGCACCAGTTGTGGTAGCCATCAATTGGATGTACTCTGTGGTTTGCCCTGAAGGAAAATGGAAAGTGGACTGGATTGTCTATAATCCCTGCTCCCACTCCTAAGTCTTAGATTTTATGAAGGCATGATCAAAATATTCTCATACTGAAGCGTTGCCAGTACTATCAGTGGCATTTCATCGAGCTACTGATGACATTTAAAGAATGGTATATGAAATTAATAGAGATGACAAGGAAGAGATTATGAAATTCTAGTCATATCAATTTTGCAGTTGTGTTTGAACTGCAGTACTTCACGAGCTTTTACATCTCAGAATAATTAACCAAATGTACATCATGAGCTCATTTTTGAGTTAGTGGGAAATAAGTTTTGACTTTTATGCCTAAACTCATAGTCTGAGCTATCATCCAAAGTAGG
Organism: Thamnophis elegans; assembly: GCF_009769535.1. Lineage (NCBI taxonomy): Eukaryota > Metazoa > Chordata > Lepidosauria > Squamata > Natricidae > Thamnophis > Thamnophis elegans. Next base: position 64,161,214 of record NC_045548.1, read on the forward strand.
ATGGAGAAATTTTGCAGATACATACAGAAATTATTCCCCTGATGCTACTTCCAGAAAAGCCCTTATGGGAGAATTCATCAAACTTCTACCAGAAACCTTTGAGTATATTTTACTACCTTCTTTAATTGTCCCCACCTTGGTTATCATATCTGTTACCCTAAAAGTAATTTAATTTTTGAAAAGACATTACTATTGATCCATCTTCAGTTAAATATTACACAAGTAAAAATTTTGCTAATATGGATAAATGAAGCATATAAATTAACAGCTACGCTACAAAAGATATATTATCTTTTGTTCTTTTTAACCACTCAGCTCTTCTTAAGGAAAGCACCAACTCAATCCCAGCACAACTTTCTTGGTCTTCCACTACTTCTCAACCCATTCAGAATTCTGTCAAACGCCTTTCTGGGCATGTCTAACAAACTGATCCTCCTGTAGTTTTTGCCTTCAATTGTCAAATGGAAATAACCAGGAGTGTTCATTGGGTTCAAAGCACAGAAGGGTTTATTATTGCTACCTATACATAAGAATCTAGTTAACTAATGGTCAGTGCTAAGTTGGCACCAGATAAAGGTCAACAAAATTCATGGGAAGCTGGATTTGGTCCCTTGTAGCAATGCAACAATTCCAAACTGATAACACATTTTATACCGCCTATCAGTTCTGCTTGCTCTTCTCCTACATCAATTTTCTTTCTTAGGCCATTGTCTAGAAAATCATTAGTAATATTCTTCCACTCATCAGATGGTTGAGGATTCAGATCCTCACACTGCCATTAAATAAGTCACATAGTTAAATAAGTCACGTGAGCCTTTGCAGGAAGCAATTAGTTTGTCCAGTGATAGAGCATTCACAACTTCTGGAGGGAAGCCATTCCACCAATTAATTGTTCTCACTGTCAGGAAATTTCTCCTTAGTTCTATGTTGGGTCACTCTATGATAAATTTCCATTCATCATTTCTTTGTCTGGCCTTGAAGTGCTTTGAAGAATATGTTGACCCCTTTTTCTGTGGCAACCCCACAAACATTGAAAGACTGCTATGAAGTCACTCCTAGTCCTTCTCTTCATTTGTCTGCCTGCCTGCCTGCCTGCCTGCCTGCCTGCCTGCCTGCCTGCCTGCCTGCCTGCCTACCTACCTACCTAACTACCTACCTACCTACCTACCAGTAGTCGGATTCAAATAATTTAACAACCGGTTTTCTGACCTAATGACCAGCTGGGTAGGTGTGGCTCGGTGGTCATGTGACTGGGTGGGCATGGCCAACTCAATGTCACTCACATCGATGGGCGCTTCGCCTTAGCTGTTACAATGTAACAAGAGAGACAGTTTCTGAAAGCAGGCCAATACAAATTAAGCTAGAAACAACACCAGAATGTTTCCTTCCTGCCTTCCTTACAGGATTAGCCCTGTAAAGTGGGAAAAAACAAAATGGGATTTCTTCCAACAATCAGTTCTCCGAACTGCTTAGAAAGTTAACAACCTGGATAGGTGCGGACTGGCTGAATCTCACCACTGCTACCTACCTACCTAATCAATCTTTTATCTATCATCTATCTATCTATCTATCTATCTATCTATCTATCTATCTATCTATCTATCTATCTATCTATCTATCATCTATCTATCATCTATCTATCTATCTATCTATCTATCTATCTATCTATCTATCTATCTATCTATCTATCTATCTCCATCTATCTTCTATCTATCCATCTAAAATTTCTCTACTGCTCATCTCAATGACACAGTGACTCTGGGCAATTTACAATACAATACAAAGTTTAAAAACTGCTAGAAAAACAGTTAAATTTAGAAAAATTGAATTATAAACCTAAGGACCAAGGTGAATACTTGTATATGTATGAATACCTGAGGATATTGTAAGTGAAGAAGGTAACAAAAAGAATCAAAACACATTCCTTGGCAGTTGAAAGCGTGAACATTCCTCCTAGGAAGAAACCACTCACAAACTCTGTTTCCTATAGATGTATACAATTTATGTACAGATAAGGGAATTTTGAAACATTCAGACTTTTTTAATGTCAGGAAAAAAAGGAGGTTCCCATTTCAAAGATAGGCTTCCTAAAGAACCTCCAGTTCTGACCTGGGGCAGATCAGAAAACCATTCAAACCTGCCCCAGTGACATGACACTCTCTTCAGCCTCAAACTATGAACCAGATGTTTCTATGAGAGAGGGAGATAATCCTTTGTTTCCATTTCTCTTTGGTTAGTTTTGCTGTCTTAAAACAAATGAAAAAGTCACTGTGTTTGCTGCATTTTATAGGTGGCATGGCTAATTGCTTAAATGCCTTGTAACAAGCTTGTTGCACAGATGGGCTTGCTAAAATTAGTGGTGTGGAGTGGACAAATTCAGAGGAAATGAGATGCTAAGCCTGAGGAGACTAAACAGATGTTTCCTCCACACCCTGGCAAAAAAGAAAAAAACAAGGAGTATTTCCAGTTACAGTCAAAGGTAAAATGCTAGACTGTAAACAATGGACCCAGTGGTGAAATTCAATATTTTTTACTACCGGTTCTGTGGACGTGGCTTTGGTGGGCTTAGCTTGGTGGATGTGGCAGGGGAAGGATACTGCAAAATCTCCATTCCCACCCCACTCTGGGGCCAGCCAGAGATGGTATTTGCCGGTTCTCCAAACTACTCAAAATTTCCACTACCGGTTCTCCAGAACCTGTCAGAACCTGCTGAATTTCACTCCTGAATGGACCCAAGATTGAAATGTGTTATGTTGTAAATACTATATGGAGATAGCCAAAACAAAGTGAATGCATGTTGAATTTTGAGTTAAAATGACCCCAATCTCCCTACGGTTGTGCAGCCTCATTTCCACTGAAATAAATGATATTTTTTTTCTTGGAAAGTGTCAGGTGCAAAGAATTGGGACCACACCTTAGGCTGCAGTGTGCAGGATTTATTCAAGCTCCTACACAAGAGTCTAGTAACTGTAATGCAGTGGTGGAATTCAGCCAGTTCGGAACGGTTTGAGTGAATCGGTAGCTGCGACGATAAGCTGTATTTTTTGGAGTATAAGACGCACTGGAGTATAAGACACAATGGAGTATAAGACGCACCAAGATTTTGAAGAGGTACATTTTTTTAAAAAAGTTTCTGCACTCTGCAGGCCTCCCACCCTCTGCATGCCTCATTTTTGTGCAAAATGGGGCATGCAGAGAGTTTGAGAAGCCTTGAAAGTGCTCCTGGGGGTTGGGGGGGGGCAAAAATGAGCAACAAATTGCCTGTTTTTTTGTGAAAATGGGCCCGATTTTGCCAAAAACAGGGCATGCATAGGCTTTGGGAGACCTGTAGAGTGCTCCTGGGGGCTGGGTGGGCAAAAACGAGTAAAAAGTGGCACATTTTTCACTTGTTTTTGCTCTCCCCAGCCCCCAGGAGCACTTTGCAGGCCTCCCAAACCCTCTGCATGTCCATTTTTGTGAAGGGGGCGGGATTTCAGGAGGCCAAAAATGCTGTATTCAGCGTATAAGATGTACCCAGATTTTTACCTTCTTTTTTTTGAGGGCAGAAAGGTGTGTTTTGTACTCTGAAAAATATGATAACTTTTCTTAAAACTGTGTGCATGCGCAAAGCGTATAATCTCCAAACCAGTTGTTAAACTGGCAGGATCCCACCACTGCCGTAACGGCAACAGATACAGCCTTAGACACAGTGAAAATGAAGACAATAAAGTGATAGAAAGCTCCTGCCTTTTAGGACCAACCAATCAAAAGGACAGGCAGTCAAGGATATACTCTGCAGATTAACACTCGATAAGAGTTGCAATGAAGGCCTTGGAAAATATATTCAGATGCTGTGATGTGTCTATTACTACAAAAATCAGAATAGGGGCTGTGATGATATTCCCTACGAGATTCTATAAGAATTGACTCCAACTTGGTGGCATATAATCAATCAAATGGTTGAACAAGGCTGGGCACGAAAGAACATGGTCTTGAACTACGAAGAATGAAGTTTATGGGGATGTTATAAAATTGCAGAGTCCTTGATGCTCTCTGATTTCTTGCAGATGTTTTATTATTGTCTGCAAGTAAACAACCAAGCTCAGAGAACACCAAGGACCCCACGGTTCAATCTTGAGTTACAAATATTCTCTCCTATTGTGATTAGGGGCAACATTTAAAAAAAAAAACAACCTTAAGAACTTTTAAGAAAATTCAGTTGTCTTCCAGTGGTAAATGAGGCAGATAATCAGCAATAAAAAAAAGCAAAGAAAGAAAAAGGAAATCTGTATTTAACTTCTTTTTTTTCAGTTCAACACAGAGGTCTATTACAGAGGGGTCTGTCAAGCTCTTATGTCAATGAACGATTGGTAAATCGATTTGAAATAATGGTTGAGTACCATCCAATGCCACTCCCCTGGGTTTGGCAAGGCAGCTCAGGTGTGGCTGACAGTTGCATTTGAAGAATAAATGCTACCACCTAGTGGCATGTATGGTGTCAGTGACCAAGGACAATTATAATCTCCAATTCACATTTATTTCTGAACAGAAAATCATTTGACTCGGGAATAGATTTGTGAACTCATTAAAATATAGTACTTTCTTGTGAATACTTGCAACAAACTCCTCCTTGTTTCCATATTTTATCAGCATCCTAATACCGCATCTGAAACACCTAATTATAATAGGTGATATCATGATAATAGCCTTCAGAGTATTTTCTGCTAAGACTTACCTAACAGTTCTTCTCCCCTATCACAGACGAAGTTTAAGAAAGTGTAATGGCATTCTACTTGTGTTGGGTCTCCTGTTCTTTTAAAATCTATTTCCTTTCCCCACTAGCCCATTACTGGGAATTTTATAAAACAATATTGCAATTGATCCACAGAGCATATTTAGTGAAATCCAAAGTTTATGAGTGAACTTCTGGTTATAAAATAGAACTACCCACTTCCTTCCCAGAAATCTCCACCTGCAAAACAGATTTTGAGGACCGAAGCAACATTTTCCCTACACCGGTCTGCAGATAAAATCCATTGTTGGTGGGAACAACTGCATACAGTTCAAGAGCCTATGCTATTGAAATAAGAGTCTTTGGTGAATCATTTTTGCATTTTGCCAAAGTTAATTTATTGTTCTAGGAAGAGAATAGTAAAACATAGAATAATAGGGAATGTCAACCTGGCTGGGGCCATCAGAGTCCCAAGGGAGTGGGCGGCATACAAATTTTATTAAATTGAAATTGAAATCTTTGAGGCTTTAGGGCTACCACTAGAATGGGAGGGGGAGGGAAATAGTTAGTTGGGTGGTGTAGTCAAAATAAGAGGTTTTCCTGTGGGAACCAAGGTCATTCCAACAGGTGGCTGGGAAAGGAGGAGTGAAGTAACCAAGCAACTGGCCAGCAACTTGATTGGACCATGTGACTGATGACTTGGGGAAGGAGGGAAACTTTCTTTTCCAATTAAGTGAAATTAGTGGGAACTTTCAGAGTCGTCTTTCACCGGTTGTGCCAATATGATGTATCCAATAAAATTGTCCTTTGAGAAATCTACCTGGTTTCTATGGATGCATTACTTGGAATGCTGACAGGGAGTCTGAAATGTATTTATAAGTTGGTATTAGCTAAAGCAGTAAATGAAGGGGAGGTATTTTTAAGAAAATGCCTTCTCTGTACAACAAATTTGCAGCATTTATCCAGGGAATGTTTCAATTTGTAATTAGAAATCCTGGTTTAAACATCAACAATTAAAGCTTCTGTAGTGTTTACAAATAATTCAAATGGCAAACTGTCAGTTGATCTAAGGGGGGAAATATTAAAAGTAGCAACTTGCTGACTGACTAAGCATACACAAACATTTGTTTGTATGTGTGTCATTCGGATGAAAGCAATGGATCCCGCAAACACTTATGAAGTTGGGAATCAGTTGAATCACTTGGGCCCCACTGCAAACCTCCCAGGGACCCCCCTCTCTCAACACTAATTGTCTTACAATACAATGAAAATAGTTAACCTGCATAAAAATTCATGAGTTTACAAAAGAAAGCAATATGCAGCGGTATTCCAAGGTCTATGAATACTAATGCTAGTAACGAAACTTCACTTTTGCTGAAATAGTGTCAATCACCAAGCAAACAAAGTCAATCAGGGTCTCTATTTTTTTTAAAAAAAAGTTTTTGTCTCAACGGGGATTTTTGTTTTGCTTTTCATATCCGTTCATATATCTAACATAATAATCAGGGATCCGGTATTTCATAGCATATTTTAATCACAGCAAGGCTGAACTTAGCCATGCTGCTGGTGAAGCTAGTGTTAGAATCAGAAAGTAGATTATTTTATATAATAAAAGTCTTTCTTCCTTAGATTAGTGTTGCGGAAGAAGTGAAATGAGAGAATTCCTTATCTCCCTAAAGAGATTGAAGTGCAGCAGAACCGTGCTTTCAATCTCCTTCAAACACAAGGACAAACTTGTTTGGGTAGGGATAATTCTGAGATTTAGGAACAACTGCCCAATGAACATGGATGATGTTCAAAGTTGATGATAATGCATTGTTGTGGCCCAGCAGGTGCCGTTGGAGCTGCCACCAGACTCCGACAGCGAGGAGCCCTCTGAGTCAGCTCTGGAGGATGTGGGTTCCGACTCCGAGCAGGGCACAGAGAGGCTGTTGGCCACCAGGAGGCACCTGAGCCTTGGACCAGTGGGGAGGAGACAAGTGAGTTGTTCCTGGATGCACGCCATCGAAGAGCTATTAGGCGTCAGGAACAATTACGCAATTACAGGAGGTGATTGTACTCAGCTGGTGGTCATTAGGCTCCTCTCCAGACTATAAAAAGCTACTTGTGCACACGGCCCTCTTTGCAGAAGTCCATGCAGGATTGAATGTCGGAGGACAGTACTGGGAGCTTGGCAGGCTGGATTGCTGCCAAGCCTTATCTGTGTTTATTGCTGCCTGAGTTTGTCTGAGTTGTTGCCAAGGTCCTTATCTGTTTGTTATGCTTGGCTTTCAGCCACCGAGGTTTTGGTGTTTTGGTGTTTTGCTATTAAAGGACATTCCAGTTAAGCTTGTCTCGGCATTCTTTACTGGACGGAGGAAGGGGTCAGAAAAATGCATTATGCTCAGAGATGCTATTCAGCCGGTTTGGACAGGTTCACCCAGACTGGTAGCGGCAAACTGCGGGTGGTCCCGCCCACCCGCCCTGGATCCAAAAGGTCCTATGTAGCCTCATTTTTGATGGTGCACAGATATGTGCACACCATGCATGCATATAAGCAAAGGGGATGCATGGAAGGCAGCACAGATGTGCAGAAGGCACACGCATGCCGCGAACATGCACACCTGCATGCCCATAGATGCAAACTAGTGGTAAACCTAAGTGAATCCCACCGCTGATTATGCTGTTCCCCAAATAAGGCTTCCTCAACTTGGGGAAGGTGAAGGCTGTGAACATTTGGCAAGATATTTTTGATTTCTAGGCTGTTCTGCTGGGTGGCACTCTATGGACTTCCAAAGAGCACTCATAACAACTAAGTGAGTATATATCTGGTGTTTTCATAACCAAAGTAGGAAGGAACAAAGTCAAGAGTCCATAAGATGCTAGTTTGGATTCTATAATCCAGCTTTGGAAATGGTCGTCTGTTTTTTAAAATTATTTATTGATTAAATTTATATGTCACCCATCTCACTGCAGAGCAAATGTTGGCTGTACACCCTGGAGCAGCAGCCATTGTTCTCATAATTTTCATTTGTATCGCTACTTTGTTGTTGTTAGTTGCGAAGTCGTGTCCGACCCATTGTGACGCCATGGACAACGTTCTTCCAGGCCTTCCTATCCTCTACCATCCTCTGGAGTCCATTTAAGCTTATGACGACTGCTTCAGTGACTCCATCCAGCCACCTCATTCTTTGCCGTCCCCTTCTTCTTTTCTCCTCAATCTTTCCCAGCATTAGGCTCTTCTCCAGGGAGTCCTTCCTTCTCATTAGGTGGCCAAAGTATTTGAGTTTCATCTTCAGGATCTGACTTTCTAAAGAGCAGTCAGGGTTGATCTCCTCTAGGACTGACTGGTTTATAGCCTTGCAGTCCAAGGGACTCACAGGAGTCTTCTCCATAGTATCACTACTATAGAACTACAAAAAGGCATTCAGACTTTTTGATGGCAAATACATTAGATTCTGGAGTTAAAAGAGAAAAAGATTTCCCTTGGTGGGGAAGCCATTTGGAAGGATACCATGAAGCTACCAAGTTAGGTCCTCTCCATGAGGAAGTAGGACCAAGAAGAATTGAGGGCTCCGTTATAACTGAAACTACTACTGTTGGTCCAGACAACCTTCTGGCTCATTGCAACCAGGGATGTGTTTTCCTAAAAACCACATGGGGCAAATAGAGTGATGGACCACCAGTAGGTCCCAATATGGCTACCTCCCTTTCCTTGCCTATTTGTACACTATTGTTCAGGAGAAACCCAAGATGTCTTCTGCCAACACTCTGCATTCTTATATGTTTACTTTGAAGCAAAGTGATGCAAATGAAGTTATACTTAAATGTATGTGTTTAAATTTGAGGATAACTAACTTAAAGCCCATTGATTGTGAATTGTGAATTGTGAAAAGTTTATTTATAGGCCGCCCTTTTCCCTAAGGGGACTCAGGGCGGCTTACAACTTATGGGGAAAGGGAGTACAAACAATGACATAAAAAACAATACATAATTAAAAATAGAAACAACATTCATCATTCGGGTGGGGACGGATTACAGTCTTTAACCCCAGGCCTGACGGGATAGCCAGATCTTGAGGGCTGTGCGGAAGGTCTGGAGGTGGTGAGGGTACAAATCTCCACGGGGAGATCATTCCATTGATCTCAGAATAGTTAAGAGGGTGATGAATTTACTGTGTATTTGGGTCATAGATTTGTTGGAAAGAGCTATTCTCAAAGCAATCTCACCTAGCTCTATGTAAACTTAGAACCAGAACCCATTATTTCATTTTTATATATTTTTCATGTTTTTATTCTGCTGCAATTGGAGGCTCCCTGAAAAGCTAGCTTAGGATAACTTATCATGTTGATTTAGAAACACCAAGGGTTCACAGTTCTTCTTAATATACAAGATTAGGCCAATTTAATTTTTAGAAACAATTCTCATCACCAGGAGCCAGAAACACAATTAAGCCTTCCACATTATAGGTTTTCTCTATTTAATGGACACCTCATTTAGAGGTCCACAGCTCTGTCAATAGACTAAATTCTAAAATGATAGGCTCTTAAAGTCATTTTAATATGCCATCCATTATTTGGGTACTACATTGCAGACATGATAAGCCAAATTTATGCAGTATTAAGTGACATTAATTACTGTAATTAAGTCTAAGTACATATACTTGAAGTGTTTCTGCTCTCCTTGTTTATCCCTATGCTGGATCGCCTATTCCTCTGACTCCAGCATTCCTTTCTACTTTGCACAGCACGATGCATCTTGATAGTGCTGTAACTATCCATACAGTGATACTTTTGACACTAGAATCAATGAGAGAAGCATATTATTGTTTTGCACATGCATCCCAAAGGAAGCCAATGAACAGATTTGGACAAGGAAAGTAAAATAATCATGTCATGGTTATGTCATGCCAAGGTAAGATTGGAAAAAATAATTAAGAGACCAGTTAAATGAAAACAAGTGTGAATAGGATAGGAGAGGAGAGGATATCTATATATAGGTAAGAGTCACAGTGGCATGAGGTTAGAATGCAGTACTGCATTCTACTTCTGCTGACTGCCGGATACCTGCAATTTGGCAGTTCGAATCTCACCGGCTCAAGGTTGACTCAGCCTTCCATCCTTCCAAGGTGGGTAAAATGAGGACCCCGATTATTCTGTTAAAATGTTTTTATTTTCCATTTTTCATTTTCATACACTCACATATATACTGTGCATAGCCGGGGCCATACAACATTAAACAATAATCACAGCAATTCCTCTTGTCGACAATACCCCCAAAATAGAAACCCAATATACCTCTTCCACTCTCCATACACCTCTTTCTTTCGCCCCCCTCCAACTTTCTATCTTCCCTCCATCATTCCCCTCTACCCTACTTCCCCTCCCCCTCTACCACTCCTCTCTCCCAGTCCACTCCCTCCCTTCCTTCTCACCCTCCCTCCCATCCTCTCTCCCGCCCTCTCTACCCATCTTTCTTCTATCCCACTCCTCCTCCCCTTGGTGTATTTCTACTATATGTCAATATACTCAACTTGTCCTATTTTTACAGAGAAATTAAAGAGAAACAGTATACATGTGAAGTCACATTACATTGAAATCTAACACATGGTATATATCCCCCCTCCCCCCGCCCTCCCCCCAACACCCCACCTCCCTCCCCCCTGACTTCCCAGAGCCCGTACACGGTATAGATTTTTAACAAACACAGTCTAAAATATATTGAAAAAAAAGAAATAGGAAAAAAGAGGTTAATAACATCTCTGCATTGATTTAGCTTCTTCTTGCTACACTAACTTTGAACAGTTTAAATCATTCCTGATCTTAAGCATGGAATTTCTTAGTCCCGTATTTATTTTGTATATAGTCAATCCATTTTTTCCAGTCTCGTTTATATCTCTCATTTGAATGATCTTTGAGATATGCCGATATTTTAGCCATCTCGGCTAAGTTTGTAACTTTCAATGTCCATTCTTGAGTTGTAGGCAAGTTGTAGGTCTTCCTTCTTCCAGTATTGCAGACCCCGATTATTGGGGGCAATAGGCTGACTCTGTAAACCACTTAGAGAGGGCTGTAAAGCACCGTGAAGCAGTATATAAGTCTAAGTGCTATTGCTATTGCTATTGCTATTGCTATTGCTATAGGATAGGATAGGATAGGATAGGATAGGTTAATTTTATTGCTTAAGTGTGATTGGACGCACAAGGAATTTGTTTATATCTATATAAAAAGAACATAAACCCCATTCCCTTCTAGCATTGACGAGGTTACCTAGTTGGATAATGAAACATCTTGGGGAACCCCCCCCCCCCAATTCACAATTCCCACAATTCAACCCCAAGCTCTAAATGTTCTCTTCGACTGGGATAGGCAAAGTCTCCTTCAAGTGGAATGCATCTTCTGGATAGTTCATGTGTGCATGCAATATTTTGGAACATGGAAATTATTTGTCACTGCCTTCATTTTCTAACCTCCTAGTTTAGTTCACAACTCTCAGATTTCCTGCTGCTCTCCATCCAAATACTAACCAAGTCTCATCCTGATTGGTTCTTTTCAAGATGATCCAAGAGCAGCTAGGTGGTCAACTCTTAATACATTTTTCACAATTTTTCCATGCAAACTATTGGCAAAATTCCAGCCATGCAATCAATTAATCACGAATAACAGAATTTTCACTTATGCAAGCTCATTCAGGTAATTGGGGACATTCCAGCTGAATAAAACTATTATGCGTCAGCTCTGTTTGAGAAATTGGATCAACAAATAATTATAAAAGTCAGGCCCTTAATCTTAAGAGCAAAAAGCCCATGAAAACAACTCGATACAAAATAAAATACAATTTGCCTGAAATTTGCAGGAAGCCATTACATTGCCAAAAGCTATTTTTTTCCCCATCAGGTAATCAAATGACGCAATGCATTTCAGAGATTTCATATTGTAGAAGCAAAAGATGTTTAAAACCACATTAAAAGTCTCACTGGACGCCTAGTGATAGGTTCTGCCAATGAAATCTGACCATTGCGGAACAATAGTTCTTCATGGATGCAATGCCAAGACCATAAACATCACCTGATTGTGCATAACATTTATTTGTAAGGACAGAAGTGCTAATACAGGGCAGCAGTCTATCCAACAGGAACCTCTAGATTTTTTTTCTCCTTCTAAAAAGGGCTCTTAGCACTTTTGACAAATCCCCCATTCAGTATCTCAGGGATGTTCCAATTTGCAACTCCTGCTTCAATCAATCCTTTGTATTTTACCTGGGGATCAACGCTCCAGCTCCAGCTGTTTTCTGTATCTTTTCAGAAACTTTTGATTTCCCCCTCCTGTTTATCCCTGCCACGGTTTTCACTGGAGCTTGAAATTAACATGACTTTTTATTTAGCTCCTCATTTGTGCACCAACAGCATCAATATTGTCAAGAGAGAACAGCAAGGAGGGCTTTCTTTTACGGCTAACAAGAGAGGGATAAAAGGATGTATAGTGTTAAGTTTGCATTTCCCAAACCATTTTAGGACTAACAAAAGAAGCAATGTGTCCTCCATATGTGTTCTTCACACACAGAAACACACACACAGACACACAGACAGACAGACAGACAGACAGACAGACACACACACACACACACACACACGGTTTCATATTCAAAAGAAGGGGGCATCTTTCATCTTGAGGAGGAATATGGGAACAGTCCAGGGGTAGGTTCTGGCCAGATTTACTGCCGGTTCACCCGTGAGCACGCAGGCTGGATGCACGCTGAATGCATCCTGTGCGCTCATGCACAGTTCAATTAAAATTGTTCTGTGCATGCGCGGAATTTAAAAACAAGATAGCAGCAGTGACGGCACCAACCGGGGAACCGGTTCAGGGGCGTGGCAGGCCTGGGTCGCTGCCAGTTCCAGTGATCCAGACTGCTATACCACTACCGGTTCGGCCAAACTGGGCTGAACTGATAGGAACCCACCTCTGGAACAGTCCTCCAACACTGATGGGGCATTGCATAGAAGACCATGATCTGTTATCAAGTTCCCCACAGGGGAGGGCACAGAGTAATGGATACAGGCAGGCTTCAAAAATGTTAGCAAGGGGTTCTTTGCCCTGTTGCTGGGTGGCCATGGCCTAGTTAGCCTCCTACACCATGGTAGGGGGGGGTTGCCCTCCCCGGGGTCCAGAGGCTTTCCTCGAGCCTCTGGGAGGGCAAAAATGGCCTCCCTAGGCTCCGGAGGCCCTCTGGAGGCTGGGAACATTTCCAGCTTTCCTGAACTTCTGGTAGGCCTGTTTTTTGCCTTTCCCGAGCCTCCGCATGTGTCCTGCACTTACCTGCATTCAAAACGGGCCATGTGGGGACTCCTAGGAGGGGCAGGGTGGAGTGGGGTGGGCAGGGCCAGCCAGGAGTGGGATTTGGGGGTTCTCCAAACTGCACAGAATCTTAGCTAGAGGTTCTCCTGAAGCCCTGCGAACCCCCAGCAGCCCACCCCTGGATTCAGGAAGACAAATTCTGGTGGAACATTCAAGAGAAATTTCTAAGAATAGGTTTGCGACTGAGACGATGGTTAAGGAAAATTGTTCTCTCTCCTTTTATAGATATGTTAAAGTAGAAGCTGTGAGAGTGATGAGCCGGGGTTGTTATTGTTGAATTCTGGCACCGTGTAGGTGGTTGGATTCAATGGCTGCTTCAGACTCTATCCCTCTGTCCATCCATCCATTCATTTATCCATCCATCCATCTGCCCGTCCTATTTATCAACTGCGTATTTTTGGCAAGCCAATCTGCAGCAGCCACTACTAGCATAAATCAAAAACAACATCAATGAAATTTAACAATGTAATAAAGTTGAATTAAACGTCAACATTCAACCTTGATATTGAAAGCGTACCATTAAAACATCAAAATCCAATAGGGAGAAAAACTTGCAAGTGCTACCACTGAAAACCACATGGCTCCGCTCTCCAAGTCTGGGAGAAGACAATCAGAATTCCTGGTTCACAATACAAATGGAAGCTGGCCCACTTTGGTCATTGTGTTTCTCTGTTCGGGTAAAGAAATATCCCTGAAATGATAACCCAATGAGGCATGAGTTGTCTTGAATTATACCATATTTTTGGGAGTATAAGATGCTCCAAAATATAAGACACACCTAGCTTTTGGAGAGGGGAAAAAATTGTCTCTGCCTCCCAGCAATTTGCCTCCTTGCAGCCAACAGCCCGGTTTCACTTTCAGCACAACCTGGTTAGCAGAAGCAGTGATTGTCGGGCCTCCCAAGGATCAGTTGTTTCAGGCTGCAGGGATTGCCATAGCATTATTGCCGCCTTCGTGCGTTCCATTTTCAACCTCAGCATCTCGTTTTCAGTCTCCACACGCCCCATTTTCTGCCCATTCCAGCCACCAGGGATTGGAATGGGTGGAAAATGGGGCACACAGAGGCCAAAAATAGGGTGCGCAGAGGTGCAATAGGTTATGGCAATTCCTGCAGCTTGAAACAGCTGATGGTCGGGAGGCCGATCCAACCAACAAACAGCTGCTTGTGCTAATTAGGCTGTGCAGAAACTGAAACTGAAACAGGCTGTTCGCTTTTTTCCTGCAAGGAGGCAAATTGCGGGGAGGCAGAGGCCAAAGGGTGGGGGCCAGTTTTCCCCCCTCTCCCAAACAATCAGTCACATGATCCAATCAAGGTGCTGTCCAGTGGCTTGGAAACTTTACTCCTCCTCTCTTCAGTCATCTGTGGGAATGCCCTTGGTTCTCAGGGGAAATTATTTTGTTTTGGCTACAAGACCCCAACTATCTCTATTTCCCCCCTCCCTATCCCTCAGCACCATTTTGGCAACACTGAAGCCTCCAAGATGGCCTCGGTCAGGCCAACTTCAGAGTTGACACCTGGTTTCTGGCATGCCATGGCCCAGTGCCAGTCCACACTGGGGGATTGGGGGTTTGCTCTAGATAGAAAAAAAAAGATGTCAAATATTCATGCTGGTTTTCTAAAAAGCTAAGGAACATTACTGCTGATGCATGCTGAATAATTGAGAAGGCCAAAGAATATCAAAAAGAAATCACTACGTGCTTTACTATAGAAAGGCCTTCCATGGGGTCAAACGTGTCACGCTGTGGAAGGCGCTCAGAAAAACGAGGATCATTGTCCTCATGTAAAACTTTTACACAGGTGAGGAACCCACAGTCTGTAGGAGATGATGAAATGAAGGAGTGGGACCAGACTCCACACTCTCCCCACAATACAGAATAGATATTGAGGGACTGGAAGCGGTTAAGCAGGGTTTTAAAATGATCGAAGAAACATCAATAAGCCTGCACCGTGCTGATGAAAACACTCCAATAGTTGAAAATGCAAATAATCTGCAAGCTCTGGCAATGAAAATCAAAAGAGGAAAAAGGAAGAGGGGGCTGAGATGGACTATAAATAAATCCAAACTGATGGCAATAGATATGGCAACCGGTGTATTGACAGTGAAGATACTGAAATATGGATAGGTAAAGGTAAAGGTTCACCTCACACATGTGTGCTAGACATTCCCGACTCTAGAGGATGGTGCTCATCTCTGTTTCAAAGCCAAAGAGCCAGCACTGTCCAAAGACATCTCCGTGGTCATGTGGCTGGCATGATTAAACGCCAAAGGTGCACGCAACACTATTACCTTCCCACCAAAGGCGGTTCCTATTTTTCTACTTGCATTTTCACCTGCTTTCGAACTGCTAGGTTGGCAGAAGAAAGTATGGACATCTTCTGCCTTTTAGGATGAATTTTCTACAGCAAAACAAACCAACAGTCAAGAAATAGATTAACAGGATTAATAGCAATACCACTTACCACCTCCACAATGCTTTATAGCACTCTCTGAGCAGTTTACAATGTCAGCCTTTGGCTCACAACAATCTGGGTCCTCGTTTTACCGACCCCAGAAGGATGGAAGTCAACCTTGAGCCACATCCGGATTGGACTTCAGGCTATGGGCAGAAATAGCCCCCAATACAGGTAGTCCTCAACTTATGTCCACAATTGAACCCCGATTTTTTGTTGCTCAGTGAGACAGCTAAGTGGATTTTGGCCCATTTTATGATTTTTCTTGCCACTGTTGTTAAATGAATCACCGCAGTGGTTAAGTTAGTAATATGGCTGTTAAGTGAATCTGGCTTCCCCACTAACTTTGCTTGCCCAAAACTCACCCAAGGTGACCCTGTGACCTCAGGACACTGCAACCATCCTAAATATGAGTCAGTTTCCAAAGCGTCTGAATAAAAGAGCAGTGGCTCAGTGCTCAGCGCGAGTGATTGCGGGTGCACCTCGATTCACCCGCATAACACCTATCCTCCGCGAGCTGCGCTGGCTGCCTGTCGATCTCCGGATGCGCTTCAAGGTGCTATTAATCACCCATAAAGCCCTACATGGCAGTGGATCTGGATACTTGAGAGACCGCCTTCTGCCAATTACATCCCTGCGACCAATAAGATCCCATAGATTAGGCCTCCTCCGTATCCCATCGGCCAGCCAGTGTCGGCTGGCAACTACAAGGAGGAGGGCCTTCTCAGCAGTAGCCCCGACCCTTTGGAATGAGCTCCCCGTGGAGATTCGTACCCTCTCCACCGTACAAGCCTTCCGCATAGCCTTGAAGAACTGGCTCGCCCGTCAGGCCTGGGGATAAGGATAGTTACCCCTCCCGAATGATGAATGTATGTTGCCTACTATTTTATTATATGTTTCTATCTTGATGTCTGTATTCCCCCTTCCCGGTTTTATGTGAGCCGCCCTGAGTCCCCTCAGGGAAAAGGGCGGCCTACAAATACTAATAAAACTCTAAACTCTAAACTCTGAGATGCTGAGCTTGTTGATCAGAAAGGTCGGCAGTTCGAATCCCTAGCGCCGCATAAGGGAGTGAGCTCCCAGTCCAGCTTCTGCCAACCTAGCAATTCGAAAGAATGCAAAAATGCAAGTAGAAAAATAGGAACCACCTTTGCTGGGAAGGTAACAGTGTTCTGTGCACCTTTGGCATTTAGTCATGCCGGCCACATGAACACGGAATGACTAGCACATATGTGCAAGGGGAACCTTTACCTTTATGCCTTTGGAAGAATGATGTACAAAGGATTGAGGTTTTTTTAAAAAAAACATAAAAAGTATCACATCTCTAGCATGGTACCCACTGCGCTCATGCTGGCTATGTGCAAATTGTTTTAATTAACTAGAATATGGAAATTAGCCATTACCCTCCCCTATCATTATGCTTTCCCAGTTAACACAAGCTGCTGTCCCAGTTTGCAGTCAGCAAGTGAATGTAAATTAAAACAACCGGGCAATACTAGCCAGCAAAAACACCATTCAAATCTCATTATGTCTGGTGCAGCTCCGTATATGGGTTGTTTCCTCCTCTTTCTAAGACATTCCCTTCTAAGGTCTGACATCTGGCAGGGGAGGAATGTATTGGAGAGAAACTGCACCGCCAGCCAAGATCAGCTACATCGGACACTATAAAGCCCATGCTCAGCCAGGCTGCAGGAAGCTTACCCTGCAAATCATTACCCTGGATGGAAAGGTTTTTTACAGCTATCACAAGCTGCTATATAGGGCAGTCCTTGCAGGGTTCGTATGCTTACTACCCCTTTGTTTTTAGGATGCTTTAATAGGAATCAAACCACAGTGAAGACAGCACTCGTTCTTCATCTTCCTAGCGTATTCCCACAAGTGCAGGGTCTGCTTTTTGGATCACTGAATGCCCCTTTGCACGGTCAGCTGCATCTCCAGGGTGCAGGCCCGTGGTTTACATATACATCTTTGTTGATGGTGTCTTGCCATCTCTATTTTGGATGCCCACAAGGTCGACAGCCATTGACTTCTACTTGGTAGGCTGCCTTGGCAATGGAGGAAGGTGCTCAAGGGGGTTCCACCACAAAACTGCATTTGACTAAAGCGCGCTCGACAAAACAGCGTAGCTGATGTCATCACAGCGCGACAACAGCGCGGAGAAAAAAGCACGCTGTAAACGCTAAAGCTAAAATTAACCCCTAAACCTAAACCTAACCCCCCTAAACCTAATCCTAAACCTAACCCTTAACCTAACGCTAAACCTAATCCTAACCCTTAACCTAACCCTAAACCTAACCCTAACCCTTAACCTAACCCTAAACCTAACCCTAAACCTAACCCTTACCTTAACTTGAATCGGCTTGCTTTCAAAGCGCTATTTAAAGTGCCCTTTTTTCTCCGCGGTCGCTGTTGTCGCCCTGCTGATGACGTCAGCGACGTGGTTTAATCGGGCACGCTTTAGTGGAGCGCGGTTTTGTCGTGCCACGGCTCAAGGGTGGGATTCTACCGGTTTAACAAGTTACACCAGGGGTGAAATCCAGCAGGTTCTGACAGGTTCTGGAGAACCGGTAGTGGAAATTTTGAGTAGTTGGGAGAACCAGTAAATGCCACCTCTGGCTGGCCCCAGAGTGGGGTAGGAATGGAGATTTTTCAGTATCCTTTCCCTGGAGTGGGAATGGAAATTTTGCAGTATCCTTCCCCTGACATGCCCACCAAGCCACGCCCAGCAAGCCACACCCACAGCTAATAATAATAAAAAATTGAATTTCACCACTGCTGCACGCGCATGCACAGTTTACAGATAAATCACCTTCCACATTACTGCTGGAGAGGAAACAGCTGAGGTGCAGCAATCCACTCTGCCACATCTTATCAGATGGGCTTCAGAAAAGGGAATATAGGTGAATATAGGATAGGGTATAGCATAGGTCGGCAGGCCCAGCTGAAAGTCAGAGCGAACCGGTTCACTCCCAGCTGATAGTTGGAGCCACCGGTTCATCCGAAACCGGTCCAAACCAGTAGAATCCCACTCTGAAGGTACTGTTTTCAGGACATGTCCATGCCAGTGGAGCCAACCTTCTCTCATCTTCCCTATAATTGGTGCCACACCAAAATGGTGTCATTTGTGATATGGTCAAGAAGGGAGATGCCCGATATTCAACAGATAGAGGGCAGAACTCCTGCCTTAGGGAAATATCTTTATTTAAAGAATTTATGATAAATGCTTCCAAATCAAAAGAGTTTCTAGCTCCAGAACTAACCAATATCTGTTAGGGTATGGCAGGATGAAGTATGAGATTTATTCATAATGTACTGATAAATAATAGTGATATATTTATTTATTTATTGCTCAAATAAGTTTGTTTATTCAAAATATTAATGCTATGTTTACAACAAGAGCATGAGTGAAATTATTTATCAGAAAGAATCTAATTAAAACAGCCATCCCAGGGGCATAGGATTATAATTCCCATCATCCTCACCCAACAGACATGTTGTGTGTGAGAATATAGAAGTGTTTCAATACTCTGGAGCAGTGGTGTCAAACTGGCAGCCCATAGGCCGGCTGCATCACACACAGGCCGCGCCCAACCCAGCTCTGCGAATGGGAGAATGTTGGAAAACATCATATGATAGCAACAGGATGCTGTGAGTTTGACATCTTTGCTCTGGAGAATATTAGGCTGCAGAAAGCTGTATTGCAGAAAGTTTAGGAATTACCTACATAACATAATTAACCATAGTTAATTTAGCATTCCTATATTGTCTATAGTTTGGATAGTAAAACCCTAAAACCTTGAAAATCTAAAATAATGACACTTACCACTGTGTTTCCCCAAAAACAAGACAGGGTCTTATTTTCTTTTTACACACAAAATATGGCTTGGGTCTTATTATCAGGGGAGGGCTTATTGTTTTTGGGGTTGCCGGGTGGCTGCTCTCTTGCGAGCGGGCTCCCAAAGAGCCGGGGACATCCTCAAGGGTGAACGGCTGTGTTGCGCTGTCATGGCAGTGCAACACAGCAGCCACGAAGCAACCACACTCAGGAGCAACCACCCGGCAAACCCTCTTTCCAGCCGGGCACAGCACCATTCACTGACCTAGGGGTATTGCCAAGACACATGTTCGCCGCCTCCCTGTTCTCGTGGTTTGGTGCCTTCGAAATACCAGTGAAAGGTGCTCTTCATGGCTGGAGAGGGGGGGTTTGCACAAGTGGCTGTTCTACTCCCGCTCGCGCACCTCCCAGCTTCATGATGCCCTGGCCCAGCTCTCCCCGCAGAGCCAGAGCACCTCTGCAGCTGCTGCTGCCATCCCAGCGTGGCTTAACTGAGTCTTCCGGCAGTGACCGCTCTGGTTACAACTCCATGGTTGTAAATTGGCTGCCGGCAGAGCATACTCCCAGAGTGTACAACCATAGAGCGTATGTCTAGAGCAGCCACTGTGGGAAAACTTGGTTTGGAAGCCACCAAAAAAGCCATGCTGGAATCATGGTGGCGGCAGCACCGGAGGTGCTCTGGCTCTGTGGCGAGAGCTGGGCCAGGGCATCGTGAGGCTGGGAGGCACGCGAGCTGGAGCGGAACAGCCACTTGCATAACACCCCCCCTTCCAGCCATGCAGAGCACCATTCACTGGCATTTCGAAGGCGCCAAGCTACGAGAGCCAGGTGGCGGCGAACAGGTACTCATGTGGCTTTGCGATACCCCTAGGTCAGTGAATGGCACTGTGCCCGGCTGGAAAAGGCATTTGCCGGGTGGCTGCTCATGAGCGTAGTGCTGCGACAGTGCAACACAGCCATTTGCCCATGAGGCTGTGCCCGGCTCTTTGGGAGCCCACTCGCAAGAGAGCAGCCACCCAGCACCCCCCCTCTTCAGCTGGGCACAGCACCGCTCACCAACCTAGGATATCCTGAAGGCACCAAGCAATGTGATCACCTTTGCCCCCCAGGTTTCTGTGGTTTGGCACCTTCGGGATACCGCTAGGTTGGTGAGTGGTGCTCTGCCTGGCCAGAGGTGGGTGGTTATCCAGTGGGCTTATTTGCGGGGGAGGGCTTATATTTTTGCCCACCAGAAAAATGTGGCAAGGCCTTAGTTTCAGGACAGGTTGTATTTTCAAGGAAACATGGTAAATAACAACACTTATTAAAAAGTAGGAAGTTGCATAGCAATTTTATAGCTATAGCAATAGAACTTAGACTTATGTACCACTTCCCAGTGCTTTACAGCTCTCTCTAAGCAGTTTTCAATGTTAGCATATTGCCCCAAGCAATCTGGATCCTTATTTTACTGATTTCAGATGGATGGAACGCTGAATCAATCTTGAGCCGTTGAGACTCAGATTGCTAACTGCTGACAGCTGGCAGTCAGCAGAGGTAAGCTGCAGTACTGCATTCTCACCACTGCGCCACCATGGCTATACCAATAGAAGAGAATATTTGTAGCTCAGGGCTGAACGCTGACGTCCTTGGTGCTCTCTTACCTTGGTTGTTTTCTTACAGACATTTAGTTACCAAACTAGGTAACATCATCAGTGCTCATGATGTCATCTAGTTGGGTAATGAAATGTCTGCAAAAAAAAAAAAAAGAACAACCAAGTTTAGAGAGCACCAGCACTAGAGGTGGTATTCTACTGGTTCAGACCAGTTCACCCTAACTAGTAGTGGAAATTGTGGGTGGCCCTGCCCACCCACCCTGGCTCTACAGCATCCCATTTAGACACTTTTTTTAGCAAAAAGTGCATGCACGGAAGGCTTAGTGCATGCTCATATTTCTGAACCAGTAGGGAATTAAGCAATACCACCCCTGAGCAGCACCTCAACAATTTTATAGTCTTAAAACAAGTAATAATCACAGTGTTATAACTACTTGCAAAGGATGATAACATGCTCTATATGGAAAGGAATAAAATGCAGAACATGTCAGCAAGATTCCTGTCAAGGTGGCGCAGTGGTTAAATGCAGCACTGCAGGCTACTGCTAGATCAGCAGTTCAGCGGTTCAAATCTCACCGGCTCAGGGTTGACTCAGCCTTCCATCCTTCCGAGGTGGGTAAAATGAGGACCCAGATTGTTGGGGGCAATAGGATGACTCTGTAAACCGCTTAGAGAGGGCTGAAAGCCCTATGAAGCGGTATATAAGTCTACTGCTATTGCTATTGCTATTGCTGTCCCTTGCTCCAGGTTAAATATTTATAACAAGTTCATGGCAAACCAGATATGATCAGAGTAGACTTTCTTGTTTAGGGGGCTTGGGGCCCCATCTATAGACTACTGAGAAGTGTGGTTGAGGAAAGGATGTTAGCTTCTCAACACCTCATGATCATAAGTTCCCTCCCAAGAGCTGTTCTTCTCAAAGAGTTTATTTTCAATACCATACAATGTTTTCCCAAAAATAAGACAGGGTCTTATTTTCTTCCTCCCCCCCCAATAATTGCTTGACCTTATTTTCAGGGAGGTCTTATTATTTTTGAGGTACAGGAGGTGGCGAACGTGGTCACCTCATGGCTGCTGCTGTGTTGCAATATTTTCAGGGAGGGCTTATTTGGGGGGAGGGCTTATTTTAGTGCATGCACTTAAAAGCCTGATTGTGCTTATTATCCGGGGAGGTCTTATTTTCAGGGAAACAGGGAAGCATAATCCTGGGATCTCAGGTTTTGCAAGCAGAAGCTATAAGTTTCAGCCTTAAAGCTCTGCATGAAACTCCCCGGTTTATATAAGACTAGGGAAAACCTGCATTTAATCAAAGTAATCCATCATCATGTATATCTGGAACCACTTTGGGTTCAAAAGATTGGGTCCAACAATTTTAGCATCACTGTTTTTTGATACAAGAAACCCAGCTCTTGCCGATTTAGTTCCATTAAATAATTGCTAATTTTCATTGATGTATGGTACTACTCTGATAGCTGAAAATGCAGATGGAAGATCTCATAATGAAAATCAAGGAGCACAGTGTAAAAATGGGATGGGGATTAGATAAAGGACCTCCCACCATTGTCAATAGAAAAGAATCTTTGGAAACGAGAATGAACTTTGTGAAGTGGTGGGTGGCTTCTGCTTTTTAAAATTGACTATCCACAGTAAAGGAAACAGCAATCAAGAAATTCAACACGGACTACATTCGGCAGAGTAGCAATGAGCACCTTAAGAAAGATCTCAATCAGTTGATTCACAGTCATCCAGGTCATGGTGGTGCTTTTTCCAAAGGCAACTGGACTTCTTTGTTTTTCTTTGAAGATCCAAGAAGCTTCTTCAGTTCTGAACTGAAATATCTTCAAGGAAAAACAAAGAAAGTCCAGTTGCCTTTGGAAAAAGCACCTTTGGGACCTACCAATCAATCAATCAATCAATCAATCAATTGGGTTTATATGGATGCAAACATGATCCTGGCCAACCAGCAAAAATTAAAACAACCAATGAAATAAACAATAACCAACGAAAATGATCAATGTATTGTGTCCTCTGAGGATACCAGTAACCAATCCATAGATGTATTGTGTCTACAAAGGTCAGAATTGTGCAGTGATTTCCCTGTGACAGTCTATGGATGCAAATATTATATTTTTTTTTATAGAAAAGGTACCAAAGCTGTTGAACTTTTGTACTGAAGACGACTCCTGAGGAAACCACGAGTAGCCCAGAAAACAAATGTTGCTTCAAACAAATCAATCCAAAATTCTCAATTGAGTCACAAATGATCACGCTCAAATTATCATTTTGGGATACGTTACGTGAAGGTCTGGCTCTTTGGACAAGTCTATAAAGCTGGGAAAGGTAGAAGGAAAAAAAAAAAAGAGGAGAACAAGCATCAGGAAGATGGATGACTCAATTACAGCAGGGATCACCATTGGGAAAAATATGAAGGACCAGGCTGAGTACAGATCATCCTAGAGAAGTTCAGTCTGTATAATCACTAAAGGTCAATACCAACATAACAGCACATAATCTATCAATTATACTGTACAGAACATTCTTAATTCATTTCCAATTATGATGCTAATAATAGTTGCTCTTAGATCTGCTGTTACTACATGGAGCAAATTGTCCCCATTCTTATTCTTATTTAGGTATTTCAAGTTAAAGCTGAATTTGTTAAAGCTGTAATTGTCAACTTCCAGGAAAATCAGGAGTTCAAATAGGTATAAAGATTTATTGTAATCTTAAGCTCTCTACAAGAATCTCAACTGATGGTGGCCAAGGGAAATGGGTGGGAGATAGGAGTAGAAAGAATTCAAGGTGGGCTGGACTTAAATGTCTTGTTTTGTACAAGGGAACTCAAGACTAATGACACATTTGATCCCTCCTTCAGGCTCAGCTTGGTCATCTCCTACAGCTATTTTCCATTTCTTTCAAATGGAAAAATATGAAAAGCAAAAATAATAAGGATCTGTCCCAACAACCTGTTGTCTTCCTCCAATGGCATGTTTTTAAAGGAGGGACTAAATTCACCGAGTCCGAATTCCCCACATCCAGGAGATGGCAACAAATGTTCTTTATTATCCTTTTTTCTGCTATGTCCAGTAAACTTGTACAATTATGCAGCCTAGATTTGCTAAACAAGACCTGTAATGGACAATGCCAGCTACCTCCATCGCTTATCATTTCCAGGAAAGAGGTGTTGTGGCCCGCCAGCAGAGCTGGCAGCAGATTCAGGCAGTGAGGAATTTGGGGAGGAACATGGGCCATTCCTGGAGTCTGGAGAAGGCTCTGATGAGGGCTCTGTGTTGGAGGCAGAGATAGGTCCATCTGAGAGTTATCAGCTGCCTTCAGAGTCAGACATCAGTGAGGCAGACGAACAGCTGGAGCCTGTTCCCAGTGTGTGAATATGTAGAGTTGCCAGACGAAGGGAACAGCTAAGGAGCACGGGCCGACTTGGGAGTAAGGCCACAGGTGGGCAATAAATGGCCCCTCCCATAGGGAATAAAAGAGGAGCAAAAGGGAAGTGGAGTTTGCAGGAGACAATAAGTTCGCTTAATTGGTTTGTGACTCTCCGAGACTCCTTGCCAAGTTTTGAAGATATCAGCCTGGCAGCTCTCCAAGCCAGATAAGGTCTGCGACAGTATAGCAATAGCAATAGCAGTAGACTTATATACCGCTTCATAGGGCTTTCAGCCCTCTCTAAGCGGTTTACAGAGAGTCAGCATATTGCCCCCAACAATCTGGGTCCTCATTTTACCCACCTCGGAAGGATGGAAGGCTGAGTCAACCCTGAGCCTGTGAGATTTGAACCGCTGAACTGCTGATCTAGCAGTAGCCTGCAGTGCTGCATTTAACCACTGCGCCACCTATATTCAACCTTGAAAGACTTTGCTGGATGTGAATGAGCAGAATTCACAGTAACTTAATCAAAAGGTTATTTTTTTTGTCAGGCCAAGGAGTCTACTTCGTGGTTTGGGGAAGCCTAGGTCAGAACAAGAGGAGCATTTGGTGTCCCTTTGCCATTTAGTTGTGGGCTTCCACATCAACTTCATTGGTTGTATTGCTCAGTCTTAATTCACTGCTAAGCTGCTCTGTATAACAGCTGTGCTTTGGTTTTATTGCAGGACGTTAAAAAAAAATAGCGACACAGTCAGATTGCTGACTTTCATGCAGAAGCAGACAAGCGCCTCATCCCCCGACACCACATCAACTATTGTTTTGTCGCAGTTACACCCAGGGAAACTCAAATCTCCAAGTCATTTATTTTACTACTTGGGAGATGGCTCACAGCAGTGAAGTTTGAGCATCCTGTTCTATCTCGCTGCATTTAATCCTCCTCTAATTAGGCAGCTCCTACATTGGCGCAGCAACAGAGGATGCTCCATGCAACTACGTAATAGGCAACCACAAGAAGAATGCACTGAACCCCCGCGTGAACGCTGCAAAAGTTTCCAGAGATCTGTGTGTAACACACACACCTTTAAGCATCCCATCCTGATAATAAGCACAATAAATCCAGTCCGGATATGATGTTTAAAACATTAGTCCAAGCAACGCTGCGGTCTTCCCATAGCTTTCAACTCCGGGTCTCACAACATTAAGAATGATGAACTTTTCCAGTTCTTTGTAACAGTAGGGATCATCTATTCTTGTGGTAACGGATGCTTAACGTATTTGACAGAGATTTATCAAAACCGTTGCTGCAGGGCGAAAGAAAAGGCTGTTCTTCTCCAGTGGATACTCTGCAATAAAACAAGTTTTCCTTTCTTTTCACATTCTTCTCATTCTCCTAATTAATTTCTTTAAGGAATCTACAGCATGTCCTCCCTCTTAATATTTGCAAAATGATGGTGCCAGGCATGGCTTCCAATAGGGTTGAAGCCAGTGGTGGGGTTGAAATTTTTTATTACCAGTGGGCGTGGCTTGGCTTGGCGGGTGTGGCAGGGGAAGAATACTGTAATAATATTGTAGACGATAATGTAGAAAGAGCAAGAGAGGGAGGAAATATTAACCCTGATGTGGCTAATGACAACTGAACCCTATCTAAGTTCAGTGATGGCGAACAGGAGGGAGCGCATGTGTGTTGTGCGTGATTTGTGCACCCTTGTCTGGGACACAATCCAGGAGAGGAGCTGCCCAGTGAGCATGAGCATGGAGGAAAATGAACTTGTGGTTTCCATCGTGTGCATGCGCACCAGCCAGGTGGTTAATTCCAGTTAATGGCGTGCATGCGCGCATGACAATCAGCTGGCTGGAAAACAGAAGTTCATTTTCCAGCTCTCCCAGTAGCTGGCACTGCTGCACACATGAAGGCCAGATGATCGCTGCAGGTGCATGCACGCCAGAAACCCGGAAGAGGAATGGGGGATGCCACACATGCCAGGCGACATGGCTCCGCCGGCCCCTTCAGGCACATGTGCCATAGTTCGCCATCACGGCCCTAGCCTATGAGATGAAAGCAGCATCAAAGGGACATGGCAGAGCAAAACAAGTTGACAAGACATGTTTGTAATTTGATTTTTGTGGGGGTGTGGGAGAACCCATATTTACAAAAATAATTTTGATTTAAAAGCATCTGTTAGGACCACTGGGTATCCTGTAACCAGCTATGAGCATTTAAGAATCTTCCTCTGTATAGTTCCCTCCTTTGGGCACAACTGATGGTTGACACATAAAATTGGCATATCATAAATCAGCCTTGCTTGTCTAATCTGTAGTAGTTAAACAAGGGCCAGATTGAACTGCTTTTCACTTGTTACCTTCTGCAACAGTTAGTACCCTGTTTCCCCCCCAAATAAGACCTCCCTGGATAATAAGCCCAATCAGGCTGTTGAGTGCATGCGCTAAAATAAGCCCTCCCTTACAAATAAGCCCTCCCTGAAAACATAGCAGCAGCCATGAGGTGACCACACTCGCCACCTCCTGCACCTCAAAAATGATAAGACCTCCCCGAAAATAAGGTCAAGTGCTTATTTTGGGGGTCAAAAAAGAAAACAAGACCCTGTCTTATTTTCGGGGAACATGGGATATGTGCTGAAGTTCAAAACTGTATATTATTTCCTCCTTTCAATCAGCTGTAAGAAGCCAATTCATCCACCGGATCCTCTCAAAAACACTTGTAGCCAGTATTCCAATCACTCCATTCAACCGATCCCAAACTGAGTCACATCTCAGTGAGAGAACATAGATGCAATTGCCTGTTTACTTCAGCAAAACATGAATTTGATATTCATTGCTAAAAAAAAAAAAAAATCCCAGAGAAAATAGCTCCAGCTGCAGAGGATCCAGACCTGAAGACCTTTAAAAATATATATATATTTCACCAAACTCAAATTACAAATTTTGTACAGGGCTCTATTATGAAAAGAACTGTGGAGTTTAATTTGCCTCATGCAGCAAAGGAAAGGTCAAAATGGCTTTATTTGTCCCCGAGAAGGAAACGGTTTCGCTAATTTAATAATATATGTCACTCGCTGGCTTTCCTTTTCTGGGATCTCACCTTGAGAACAAGTATCTCCGCATGGAGAAATTCTTTGCTTTGGCAGGGGGTCTTGAAAGGAAATTACAGTAAACAAGTCTTCTAAGTTACCTCATTATTTCTAGCTATAGAACCGAACAAAAGAAATTAGGTTCTTAGATTGGCAGACAGCAGGAGTACGTGATTGTAAGACCAGCATTGTCTACATTAATTGGCTATGGCTTACACAGTGTCATGTGGAAGGTCTCTCTCATAGTAGGGAATCTCAGGCATCTCAGGAAGCTGAGAAATGCAGACTTTAGGGGTGGAAGCTTTATCCAGGCAGAACAATCAGTTCTACTACAGGTAGAAGACCGTCAAAGCTGACACCAGCCAGAGCACAGAACAACTCAAAGAAAGATGCGGTACGTAGAAGCTCCACAAATAGGACATGTCTGAATGGATATCATCATCGTTTGAGTGACTTAGGAGTGACAGAATTCAGGTGTTGTGGTCTGTTGGCTGTTAGCCCCTCCATCAGCCAAATTAGATGAGACGGTGGTGTAGGAGTCAGGGCCAGCATCAAGGCAATCTGAGAGCTCCCAGAGGGAAGAGAGAATGGAGCTGTCAGAGATAGAGACAGAAGCAGAGCCTGGGCCATCCATCAGCCCTCAGATGAAGAGTCAACAGTCCCCAGGTCTGGAAGTGGCTGAATGAGGAAGAGGAGGAACAGCTGGGTCCAGTGCCTGACTCACGGATATGCAGACAGCAGAGGAGAGGAGAGCAGTGGAAATCTATGGGCCGATCCTTGGGACAGAAGAGCCAGCGCTACTATCGAAGCCCCACCCTAGCTCTGGGGATAAAAGGCAGGGGGCGGAGATGAATAGGTGTGGCAGACAACTATTCATCTTCCTGCTGGACAGACTTGTTAGGCTACTGTGTGTGGGTGAGAGAGAGAGACTTTTTGCAGGGGCTGCTGGTGCTAATAAATGGATCACTGATTAAACTACAGAGGGTTTGTCGTGTTTGGGAGCTGGGTCAGAACATCAGGTCCAAATACACAAACTTCAGCTTGTTATCATTCATTAAGATAATAAAACACTTCACGCCTTAAATTTCAACCTGGACAGGCGCACAGGGAGTTTTACAGGCCTGGTCCATGAACAAATTCGATCAACAGTCAGTTGTTGGAACATGCAGTGTGATGAAAGGTCTGCTTTTAATTCAGTGCTGCTCTCTAACTGCAGGAAAGCTGGAGGATACAGCTGCTGAAGACCGATGTGAAATTAAAGAGAGAATGAAATGTGTGATCTTATTTAATTGCACCTGATGCTTCCATTTTTCAATAGCAGCACCCTACCAGGTTGTGTCAAATCATTTTCACAAAGGAGGGTGGGGGGGGAAACCTGATGGCAAAGTAAATTAACTCTTTCACTATCCTCACATCGACGCCAAACAAATGTAAAGTGAGTGTTTGACATGGAAACATCTGTTTCTATTTTTTGACCTGGTGCAACAGCCATTTGGCTAATCATGTCTTACAACACTACACATATTAAAAGCTGTGAAAGTCTAATCTGTACTGAAGAGCCACATTTATCATTTTTGTCATCCTTAAAGGTAAAGGTTCCCCTCACACATATGTGCTCGTCGTTCCTAACTCTAGGGGGCGGTGCTCATCTCTGTTTCAAAGCCAAAGAGCCAGCGCTGTCCAAAGACTAAATGACTAAATGCCAAAGGGGCACGGAATGCTATTACCTTCCCACCAAAGGTGGTTCCTATTTTTCTATTTGCATTTTTACCTGCTTTCGAACTGCTAGGTTGGCAGAAGCTGGGACAAGTAACGGGAGCTCACTCCATTACGCGGCACTAGGGATTCAAACCGGCGAACTGCCGACCTTTCTGAGCGACAAGCTCAATGTCTTAGCCACGGAGCCACCACGTCCCTTTTGTCATCCTTAGCAAGGGGAAAAAAGGATCGTGGTTTTGCACAAAAGAAGTCCCAAAATTGGAACTAAAGTTAGATATTTTCTTATTTACATTTTTTATTTAGGCCTTCAAATTAAGGCAAAAAAAGAGAAAAAAGCTTGTAGGGACTGCCTAAACAAATCCGTGCAACTTTTTGGCAACATTTTCAAAAGTGGTTTTCCTCTGCCAAGAACTGAGGATGAATGGCTGGTGAAGAGACCTGGCTTCATGTCTAAGGCATAACTAAAACTCAATGTCTCTGCGTTTCTAGCCTTGGTGTAACCGCAACACCCAACTGACTCTGAAAGAAAAATGAGAAATCAGATAATTGTCCGAGGTCATGTTGACCACAGATAAGCACATGATCAAAGAAATATCTTGAAAACCATGCCACCCCTTCTTCCTTGAAACGCACGGCAGTGCCTCCAGTGGTGTATTAACCATTAAGCAGACTAAGCACGTGCTTAGGGCACCAGGCCCAAAGGGGGCACCACAAAGTTGAGAAAGAAAAAAGAAACCAATGAAGATTTGTACAGTATGTACAAAGGAGGGGCACCAAGATTTGTCAGTGCTTAGGGCACCAGTGAGCCTTCATCCGCCACTGAATGCCTCAAAAGAGGTATCTTGATTTCATGTTATTTCAGTACTTTATTGGCTACTTTGTACCATTATCTTTCTAACGTTCAAGCCCTAGAATCTCAACACAGTGAGATCCACATGATTCCAGCTCTTTATTTGCTTAATAATAACTTAATAGACAGAATCTTGCCAGACTAAAGCTGTAAACCTAACAGATATACCCTGGACAGAGGTGGTACGCGAACTGGTAGTGGTGACAGCACGAGGCTCCTCCCACCCACTCTGATGTCATCACGGACCTTCTGTGCCCGCGCTCCCTGCTACCAAGCCAGTAGTGAAGAGGATAGAATACCATTACTGCCCTGGGAGCGCCTATGGGGTGACTATAGAGATTCTCAGAAGACATTTTGCTTTTCAACTCAAGCAGCTTATTGGATGAGAAGCAAAACATCTTCAAGGAAAAACAAAGTCCAGTTGCCTTTTGAAAAAATCCCCTTGGGATTATACCCTGAGAGATTCTAAGGTGAGGCTATCCTGAACATTTATGGAGATTCTCAGTCAAAAGGTGCTTTTTCTAAAGAGGCAAATAGACTCTTAGGTTTTCCTTTGAAGACGTTTCACTTCTCATCCCAAAAGCTTCTTCAGCTCTGATTGGATGATGGGGAATGAAGGATTTATACTCCTTGCAGACAGCTGGTCATTTGCAATCTTTTACCAAGTCATTAAGGCCACCTGGAGGTTTATCTGGGTCACCTGAGTAGCATAAATGGCTGTGGAGCCTACTTGGAACTGTTGAAAGGACTGCGTTGTAGACTGGAGACAGATGGTGTCATATCCCTCCCCCTTTGTTGCTCAATTTTGACATAGATGGCCTCTTTGACCCTTCTTTCAAACCAGTGGCCCCCTTTGTTCAAAATGTGGGCTCTGCTGTCTTCAAAAGACAAGGTCTTTGTGTTTTAAATGCAGATGGACTGCTGAATCTAGTCCTGATGGGTTTGTTCTCCTATGTTGTGCCAAGCGTTTATGAAGTGGCTGTTTTGTTTCCCCAATGTACACATCTGCACATGGCTCACTGCACTGTACTGCATATACCACATAGCTCAATTTGTGTCTGCGTGTTCTATCCTTGGGATGGACAAACTACTGCCTTAGTGTATTCTTGGGTTTGAAGTTGCACATGCATTGTGTTGGCTGAAGATCTCCTGACCTTTTCCAATATCCTTCCCAAAACACATACCTAAATGTCTGTGGAGCATCATACTATCAGGAAAGCTCAGGAGCATCACTTTGGATGAGAAGTAAAACGTCTTCAAAGAAAAACCAGAGAGTCCAGTTGCCTCTTGAGAAAGCACCTTTGGGACTACCCTGAACCTTATCCTTCCAAACCCTTTCAGTTCAGGAATGCACAATCTCTTGCCTTGGGCCTCTCTTAGAATGTGCTGCCTCTTTCCTGGCAAGCTGTGGTGCTACTGCTGACATGCCACTCCCCTTCAGCTGCACATTCCATCACATCCTTTGATAATTGTTAGGAATATGAATCTAATGGTTGGGTTGGCAATATATAAATCATGTAACAATAGTGTAACTGTTGCTTTAAACATACTGTAAAATGTGATTGGTTGATGTTTTCCTCAATCGGCCATAAGAGGGAGCCAGAATGTCTGTTATCTCTCTCTCTGTTTGTTAGATGCTGGGCTGATCTGATCTGAGTGTTTTGGAAGCTGGCTGTTAGAAAGTGCCGTGAGCTATTGTAAGTTTTGCAACTGCTAGCAAACTTTGAGTACTGAACTGATTATACGATACTGGACTATGTTATTTGGATTATCCCTTAACTGAAAGACATTGATGACTGACTGTCTTATCCGTGTATGACTTATCCTTGTTTGATGGACTCTGATATCTCTATTTCCATGAAAGTAAAAGCCTATTTAAACTGCAGTGTCTCTGTATGCTGGTTTGTGTGTTCTACAACACAACTCTCACAACGCTTCTCTGAACGTACTCGCTCTCCCAACGGGGAGCTTACTTAACAATAATCATGGGACCATTTCCATTTCAGGATGAAAAGCAGGAAGCAACTGTATATAGAAGTAGGTAATGTGAGGTAATGGGTAATACAATAATGTAATAATAAAATAATAATAGATAATGGATACAACCAATTCCTTTGTATTTAAGTACAATGACAATAAAGATTATACTTATAATAATGTGAGGTAATAGGGACACAGTGGCTAAGATGCTGAGCTTGTCAATGAGAAAGGTCGGCAATTCGGCAGTTTGAATCCCTAGCGCTGCGTAACGGAGTGAGCTCCCGTTACTTGTCCCAGCTTCTGCCAACCTACCAGTTCGAAAGCACATAAAAATGCAAGTAGAAAAATTGGGAACAATCTTAGTGGGAAGGTAATAGTGTTACAGAGATGTCTTCGGACAGTGCTGGCTCTTTGGCTTTGAAACAGAGATGAGCACCATCCCCTAGAGTAGGGAACGACTAGCACATATATGCAAGGGAAACCTTTACCTTTAATGTGAGCCATAATCTTTGGAAGTGGTAGCTGCGTATTAAAAATGAAGGAACTGCCAAACAAGATCTCAGAACCACTGAACTATATCTTTCAGAGATCCTGGAGCACTGGGGAACTACCAGAGGACTGGAAAAGAGCTGATGTGGTTCCCATCTTCCAAAAAGGGAAAAAAACAGATCCAGGAAACTACAGACCTACCAGCCTGACCTCAATACCAGGAAAGATTCTGGAAAAGATAATCAAGCAACGAATTAGCGAACACCTAGAAGCAAACAAAGTAATAGCCAAAAGCCAACATGGGTTTGTCAAAAACAGATCATGCCAGACTAATCTTATTGCATTCTTTGATAATGTGACAAAATTAGTGGACCAGAGGAATGCCGTCAATATAGTTTACTTGAACTTCAGTAAGGCATTTGATAAGGTAGACCATAACCTAGTACTAGATAAAGTAGAAGAATGTGGGTTAGACAGCATCACCACCAGATGGATTCGTAACTGGCTGACCAACCACACTCAGCGTGTAGTCCTCAATGGAACTGCATTTTCATGGAGGGAAGTATGCAGTGGAATACCCCAAGGCTCTGTTTTGGGCCCAGTACTCTTCAACATCTTCATCAATGATTTGGATGAGGGAATAAATGGGGAACTCATCAAATTTGCAGATGACACCAAGCTGGCAGGAATAGCCAACACTCCAGAAGATAGGCTAAAGATACAGAAGGATCTTGACAAACTTGAACATTGGGCACTATCTAGTAAAATGAAATTCACTGGTGAAAAGAGGAAGGTTCTACATTTAGGCAACAAAAACGAAATGCACAGGTACAGTACAGGTGGTACCTTGCTCAGGTAGTAACTGTGAAAGGGATCTTGGAGTCCTAGTGGACAACCATTTAAATATGAGCCAGCAGTGTGCAGCAGCTGCCAAAAAAGCCAACACAGTTCTAGGCTATATAAACAGAGGGATAGAATCAAGATCATGTGAAGTGTTAATACCACTTTATAATGCCTTGGTAAACACATGGAATACTGCATTCAGTTTTGGTCGCCACAATGTAGAAAAGATGTGGAGACTCTAGAAAGAGTGCAGAGATGAGCAACAAAGATAATTAGGGGACTGGAGACTAAAACATATGAAGAACAGTTACAGGAATTAGGTATGTCTAGTTCAGTGAACAGAAGGACTAGGGGAGACATGATAGCAGTGTTCCAATATCTCAGGGGTTGCCACGAAGAAGAGGGAGTCAAACTATTCTCCAAGGAACCTGAGGGCAGAACAAGAAGCAATGGGTGGAAACTGATCAAGGAGAGAAGCGACTGAGAACTGAGGAGAAATTTCCTGACAGTTAGAACAATTAATCAGTCGAACAACTTGCCTCCAGAAGTTGTGAATGCCCCAACACTGGAAGTCATTAAGATGTTGGATAGCCATTTGTATGAAACAGTATAGGGTTTCCTGCATAGGCAGGGGGTTGGACTAGAAGACCTCCAAGGTCCCTTCCAACTCTGCTATTGTATTGTAAAAATGTCAAGAGCTTGTTTAAAGTACTCCTCAGATTTGTTCTAACATTTGTTTGACCATGGCAATTGTGATATACAGAGATACAAACAGAGAGCAATTTTCTTGGGTTTTTTGTTTTTTGTCCAACAAGGGAACCTTTAGGATAGAAGTCACATTGGCTATTGCACACTGCCTCCAGACAATATATCTTGTCAGATTTATCAGAAACCAAAAAGAAAAGATAGCAATGACAACAACAGATCCTTAGGCAAATCTGAATGAAGACTTGCTCATGTTCACCATTCATGAACACTGGTGGAACCGGGGAGGGGAGGGAGGAACGCCTCAATGCTAACAGTCACCTGTGTTTTTGTTCTATTCCAGAGATGGCGAATATTTTTGAAACCGAATTCCAAAAAAGTCAAGTGGAAACGTTGTGTGTGCACGCAAGCACACTCATCAGGGCTGCACCCTGGAAAAAATGAACTTCTGGGTTCTAGCGTGCATGTGTGCCCATTGATCGGCTGGCACGCATGGGCATGTCGGTTTTTGGCAATGCCGCGTGCGTGAAGGGATCCTGCTCTGGAAAAGCTGGATTTCTGGGTTCTGGCGTGCATGCACACTAGACAATCAGCTGGCCAGTGCACATGCACATGCCCGCCAGAAACCCAGAAAACAAACAGGAAGGCCATGCGTGCCTTCGTGTGTCATTTTGGGCATGCGTGCCATAGGTTCGCCATCCCGGTTCCATTCTGTTGATGCTTGAAAAAGAACAAAATGTTTTGCATCTTAGGCAGGGGTGGGCTTCAAAAATTGCAGCAAGGGGTGCAATTGCTGCACAATTGCTGGGTGGGCGTGGCCATGGTGGGTGTGGTCTAGTCCTGCATCATGGCGGGGGGGCATTTTTCATCCTTCCCAGGCTCTGGAGGCCCTCCGCAGGCCAGAAACAGGCCGTTTCTGGACTTCCAGAACCTCTAGTAGGCCCATTTTTCCACCCTCTCCGAGCTTCCGTGTGGGCCCTGCATTTACCTGGCATGATGAACGGGCCATGTGGAGACTCCTGGGACGGGAGGGGCAGGGTGGGCTGAGGCAGGGTGGGAAGGGCGGAGCGGGGCCAGCTGGGGGGACATTTGGGGGTTTGCCAAACTGGGCAGAATTCTAGCTAGAGGATTGGTTGAAACCATGCAAACCCCCAACAGCCCACCCCTGATTCTTAGGGAATTATATTCAGCACCAAGTGTAATCTGTTTTTGTTTTTTCGAGCGCTTAAGATGCCCATCTGTAAGAGAAAGTACGGTCCTTTATCTCATGGAAAGGATAATTATATTTTTTTCACAGGAAAACAAATGGGGGGGGGGAACGGAATGTATTACTTTCAGCTCCTGAGTGGCATTGTTCAAGAGGCAGCAGAGCAATTAACTTACCAAACCCATCTTTGCATTAAATAAACAGAGACGAAAATGGTGTATTCGTGGGCAAAAAATAGCATCTGTTCTTCTCCCACCCTCAAAAGAGAGCACAAAAGCAGCACTAATCCTTGTCTTGTGGGCTCTGCTGCTTGAATTAAACATCACGTGGGCTGAGAGTGGGATCCTGCAGCAATGAGGCATTCTAGAGTTTAAAATACCAGGGACCTCCTCCTTCAACACAAAGGGAGCACAGATGTGCATGGCCTGTCTTCCTATTTGGTAGATCGCACAACAGCTTTGAATCAACCAGGTTCTACTTTCTATCCACCTGGTGTAAACATGTCAAGGGTCACAAATTTGAAGATTTGATACCTAATGCTTCTTTTGGCAAGGGGAGTTCATTCTTTTGCTGTTGTGCATCCTAGGAATGCCTGGGGCATCAGTGTTGGAGGAATTTATTAATCCAGTCATGAGTGTTTCGGGAATGTATCAACCCAATTGGTTGAAGTGATTGGGAAAAGAAAATATGAGATTAGGTCACCGGGGTGGGATTGAAAAAAATTAGCAATCGGTTCTCTGGCGGTTGCTGGGTGGGGGTAGCCATGGCCATGGGGACGTGGCCTACACATCTTCCTGAACCACGGCAGGGGGCGGGGCGTTTTCACCCTCCCCAGGCTCCGGAGGCTTTCATCTAGCCTCCAGAGGTGGGAAACAGGCCCATTTCCAGACTTCCGGACCTTCCAGGAAGCCGCTTTTTTACATTCCTAGAGCTTGCGCACGGGCCCTGCCCTTACCTGGAATGATGAATGGGCCACGTGGAGACTCATGGGAGTGGCGGGGCAGGATGGGCAGGGCCAGCCAGTCCTTCCAACTAGTAGTTCGGCGAACCAGATGTAAAATTAGTATCCGTTTCACCCGAACCGGTCCAAACCGGCTGAATCCCACCCCTGGTTTAGGACCCTTAACTCACATTTGCTTTGCTTTTCCTCCTTACTTGTACAACATTGTCCTTGAAGTACAATATTTGTTTAGTGACTGTTCAAAGTTACAATAGCACTGAAAAAAGTGACTTATGACCATTTTGACACAACATCACACGGTCGTGTGATCAAAATTCAGATGTTTGGCAACTTGACGGTTGTAGTGTCCCAGGGTCACGTGATAGCCTGTTTTGACCTTCTGACAAGCAAGTTCAATAGGAAAGGCAGATTCACTTAACAACTGCCTAAATTAACAATTGCAGTGATTTACTTAACAACTGTGGAAATGAAAGGTTGAAAAAAATGGGGCAAAACTCACTTAACTGTCTCATTTAGCAACAGAATTTTGGGGCTCAGTTATGGTCTTTAGTTGAGGACTACCTATACGTAGGAACTATTCCCATAGCAACTTCCTCTCTCTCCCCTTTCCATAGATCCATTCCTGGCCCTTCCAAATATCTATGGGGGCACCAGTGAAAGGATGCCAAACTTATGGTTAACAAAGGAGTGCCGTCTGCAGTTGCCCCTTTAGGTTTCGGTAAATGTGCCAATTTATGAGCCATGGTAGTGCAGTGGTTAGAGTCTAGTACTACAGGCTACTTCTGCTGACTGCCAGCTGCCTGCAATCTGGCAGTTCAAATCTCACCAGGCTCAAGGTTAACTCGGCCTTCCATCCTTCCAAGGTCAGTAAAATGAGGAGGCAAATTGTTGGGGGCAATACGCTGACTCTGCAAACTGCTTGTTGTTGTTGTGAAGTCGTGTCTGACCCATCATGACCCCATGGACAATGTTCCTCCAGGCCTTCCTGTCCTCTACCATCCTCTAGAGTCCATTTAAGTTCACGCCTGCTGCTTTGGTGACTCCATCCAGCCATCTCATTCTCTGCCGTCCCCTTCTTCTTTTGCCCTCCATCGTTCCCAGCATTAGGCTCTTCTCCAGTGAGTCCTTCTTTCTCATTAGGTGGCCAAAGTATTTGAGTTTCATCTTCAGGGCTGTAAAGCACTGTAAAGCGGTATATGTCTAAGTGCTATTGCTATTATCATTCAAGCATCCTCAGTTATTCAGCTTTGGTTAAATTGTTTCCCTTGACAGTGTTGGAATAGGAAGAACACTGCTACTGCGGTAGTTTACCATCAGCTCAAGGAACAAGGAGCTGTTGACGTATCAAGTCTTGTCTGCCAACGGCATTTGGACAGGTAGGATGATGTAGGCTACAAAATCCATTAATATTTGCCACCCGATATTTTCAAGTGTCTTTCCCACCTGTTCCATCTATACCTGGTAGATGGGAGAGCATTTGTTTTCAAAGGCTGTCTCTCACAGATGGGTGTAAGGCAAAAGTGAAATGATTTAAAATATTCGCCTCCGCCAGAGCTGATGTGCAAAATTGGGCATCGGCGGAAATCTACTCTTGTGCCAGAGGGGTTGCACATCTCAGAGCCCCTCTTACGCTGCCGCTTGTCTTTCCTGTTGTTGTTTTTTTTTGCTTGCTTTCTCCATGCAAGTGATTAGAGAAAAAAGGTTCAAGGAAAGGAAACCACAGTTTCTTGACAGTTGGCTCTTCACTCTCTGGTCAACTGTGTTGATTGGACCCAAAGGGAGAGCTCAAATAAATGGACAGTGACAATAACACTGGAGGAGGGGAAACTAAGTTGATTCAGAAGACCACCGAAGGCATCTTGCCCAAGGGTTTCTCAAAACCTGGAGTAACAACTGCCATCGATTTAATTGAGGACATTGCAACAGGTCTTTCTATTATACATGCAGTTGTTACCAGCTAATTATAAAAATCATGTGGTTAAAGCCCCAGTACTTACTGTAACATTAGGTTATGCATTGTATAAATATATCCCAGACAGCTTGGCACTGCATTGTTGTCAAATGATATTAATGAGGATGCTTGCTAACATTCCCATACTTTATATTGCGTTTTAAAAACTGTAATGTGTTTTTTTGGCGGGGTGAGGGAATTTGCTGGATGGAGCCTTAAAATAAATAAGCTAAAAGTAGCATAGGAGCTCGCTGTGGTTTTATCCTTTTAACTCTTTCGTAGATAAAGTCTGATTCCTGCTACAGGAAATCACGAGTTTGTTGGTTACAAGCTGCACTATCAAAGGCACGAAGCCAAGAGGGAAAGCTAAAGAAAATTGGACACATTTAACCAAATGGAAAAATGGCAAGGAAAGAACCGCATGAAAAGCAGCATTCAAAAATCCCGAAAGGTCACCATATGGAAGATGATGTGATGTGAAGGTCGCATTTGCATGTTGTGTTCCACATCGGTTGAAGAATCGCTCCTAATCCCACAGCCCCACAATGCAGCCGTGCTCAAAACTGTGTTGTAAATTTGAGAAAATGCTTGCAACTTAGATATCTCACGGGTTGTCCAACAATCAATATTTTACTAATACAACCTTTAAAAACAAACCCCACATTTAGTCAAGGTCAAGGTAGACATTTATTCCATGCCTTGCAGTTTTCCCTTTAGTGAGGGTTCTTGGCACGAGTGTA
Source organism: Thamnophis elegans (assembly GCF_009769535.1). NCBI lineage: Eukaryota > Metazoa > Chordata > Lepidosauria > Squamata > Natricidae > Thamnophis > Thamnophis elegans. The sequence continues at coordinate 64,200,058 of NC_045548.1, forward strand.
CCAGTCAAGCATATTGCCAGCTGAAGCAGAAAGAGGCATTTTGCCCCCAAAAGGGACTTTTTTATCCACTGAATTTCTCTACATTAAATAGGTTATAAACAGTGTGTAGAGGACGAGGTGGCTCCGTGGCTAAGACGCTGAGCTTGTCGATCAGAAAGGTCCTCAGTTCGGTGGTTCGAATCCCTAGCACCGTGTAACGGAGTGAGCTCCCATTACTTGTCCCAGCTTGTGCCAACCTACCAGTTTGAAAGCACGTAAAAATGCAAGTAGAAAAATAGGAACCACCTTTGGTGGGAAGGTAACAGTGTTCCGTGTACCTTCGGCATTTAATCATGCCAGCCACATGACCACGGAGACGTCTTTGGACAGCGCTGGCTCTTCAGCTTTGAAATGGACATGAGCACCACCCCCTAGAGTCAGGAACAACTAGCACATGTGTGTGAGGGGAACCTTTATCTTTACCTTTAAACAGTGTATCCTGAAAAGAGGAGGAGGAGGATGAAGAGGTGTAGTGGCAATGAAGAAGACCCTGGTTATTTCAAATGACAAGTTTTGATTTCTCCTTCATATTAAGGAAGAATCTAGATGTTTAGAGATGCTTCTGAGCTAACCTGCTTGTTTTCTCCTTTTGCCGAGGTGGCACAGTGGTTAGGGTGCAGTACTGCAGGCCACTTCAGCTGACTGCTATCTGCAGTTCAGAGGTTCAAATCTCACCAGCTCAAGGTTGACTCAGCCTTCCATCCTTCCGAGGTGGGTGAAATGAGGACCTAGACTGTGGGGGCAATATGCCGACTCTGTAAACCGCTTAGAGAGGGCTGAAAGCCCTATGAAGTGGTATATAAGTCTAACTACTATTGCTATTGCTATTGCTTCATGAGTAAAGGAGAAAAGGGCAATCTTCACATGGTTGCAAAGGTTTTCTTATTGTGAAAGTCACAGACGTTTGGGTCCCACCCCATCACACAAGGTCAATTCTTGCAGTCTTCTGATCATACCAGGGTGATGAAGTTCTGATGCCACGTTTTGATTAAAACATTGGGATTATTGTGGGTTGAGAGTTCTGCGTGGAATCCAGCATTGGGTAGTTTGGAAACGGGCCACCCTCGGAGTATCTTTATTGTCGTTATTAAAGAGCTCTTGTTTGATAGGAATGCTTTTTATGTTATGCGCTTAAATCTGTTTGCAACAACTAATAATGATGTTTAAAATTCCTTTCGTCACTGGTGTGCTTATTGTCTCTGGATCGAAAAGAAACAGTTATGTGGCATCTGATCACTGTCCTGACCCTTGGCAAAACAGGATGCTTTACAATCAAGATAACAAGAAAAACAACCAATGTACAACTATTTATAGCCAAGATAAATGTGATGAAAGCAACTGGGATAAGGGTTAAATGCAATATATGCAACATCATTATTCATACTCCTGAGCTGAGGTAGAATTTAAAAGCTTTAGGTTAATTTTTTTGAACATATTCCATGTTTTAAAAAGATGAACTCACTGGGAAATTTACATGCATCAATAGGGATGGGGATAGAGAAGCAGTAAACCTCTTCTTTTTTTATATCAGTGGTTGTGTTCATATGGAAAATAAACACAAGGTAAATATCAATCCTTTAAGCCAGTGAACTAGATGCAACCTAAAGATATGCTGTCAAGTCAAACTTGACTTTGGGTGAATACATGTGAAAAATTCATGTTATTTTCTTGGCAAAAATATAGATGTGGTTTGTCACTGCCTTCTTCTGGATGTTTCTTTTAGGACCTTGTAGTCAAGTAATGGGAGTCCTAGTTATTAATCAAATACTAACAGGATCTATCTATCTATCTATCTATCTATCTATCTATCTATCTATCTATCTATCTATCATCTATCTATCTATCATCTAAATGGCAGTATGTGTGTGTGTGTGTGTGTGTGTGTGTGTATTTGTGTGTTCCAGCATAATTCTGGAACGCTTCAAGCATTTTCAACCAAACTTGGTACACAGATGACTTACTCTCTGAAAACAAATACTGTGGCAGTAAGACACTCCCAACACCCCTCGGTGTGTGTGTTCTGTTAAGATACATCCTGTTGTGCCTTAAAATGGCTTCTACCGTACAGTGCAAAGGAATTGCTATGGTAAAGGCTTCACAATACTCCACAAGGGCTCCCTCTCATAAGGGCAAAAATCCACAGGGAGAGCTGCAGGGCGAGGCGCAAGCAACAAAATGGGTCACCGTGGGCATAAAAAGCACCGCCAGATTGCCTCTCACGGTCCGGGAATGAACCAACCAAATAAATAAAGTTTGCTTCGCTTCCTTGTGCAGCAAGAGAGGAAGTTACCTGAGACGCAACTGCATTTTGCCTTGAAACTTGCTGTTCCGGCAACCCGAAGGGGACATTCTCCCAGTGGCATCTCAGGAAACTTTCTCTCTTGCTGAGCAAGGAAGTGAAGCCAAATTTGTTTATTTAACCTTCTGCTTTCAAGTGAAAATGCAGCTGCTGGAATCGGTGTGCCACTGCACTTGCAACTTAATGCTCTCCAAGAAGCCTGCGTTACCGGGAGCAGCAGAAGGAGCAGCAGCGGTGCCACCACCACCACCGGTGTCCAGCATCCTCCTCGAGAGCCTTGAGTTGCGGCCATTTGCGCATCTCTCCCGAGCTTCTCTTGGGATGTGAAATGGCAGGCGCTCCGCTGGCAGAGCCTCCAGGTGAAAGGCGAGTGAAAGGCGCAGTGACGGGAGAGGCTGGCCATCCCCAAAGCCAGCTCTCGAGGAAGGAGGCAGAGATGAAGCCCGGGGCTCGCATCCCTGCCTCCTTTCTCCGAGTGCTGCAGGCAGCAGAGAAAATGAGGCTTCTTTGCCTGTTTCCCAGCTGGCAAAACAGAAATTTTCGCCAACTGGAAGGTATGTGTGTGAGACAGGGGGGGGGGGAGAGAGAGAGAAAGAAAAAGAGTAAGAGAATAAAAGGAAGGAAAAGGGAGAGAGGGAGAGAGAGAAAGAGAGAGACAAAGAGAAAAATAGAGAGAAAGAAAGAAAGAAAGAAAGAAAGAAAGAAAGAGAAAGAGAAAGAGAAAGGAAAGAAAAAGTAAGTGGGGGAGAGAAAGACAAGAAAGAAAGAAGGAATGAAAGAAGGAAGAGAAAGGAAGGAAAGAAAGAAAGAGGGAGAGACACACACAAGAAAGAAAGAATGGAAGGAAGAAAAAGAAAGAAAGAAAGAAAGAAAGAAAGAGGGAGATATATATATATATATAAGAAAGAAAGAAAGACAGAAGGAAGGAAGGAAGGAAGGAAGGAGGGAAGGAGGGAAGGAAGGAAGGAAGGAAGGAAGAAAGAAAGAAAGAAAGAAAGAAAGAAAGAAAGAAAGAAAGAAGAAAGAAAGAAAGAAAGAAAAAATAAAGAGAACTTATGATCACAATTGAGCCCCAAATTTTGGTTGTTAAGAAAGAGCATTGTTAAATGAGTTTCCCCACATTTTGCAAGTTGGCCACTCCCACCCGGTCACATGACCGCCAAGCCATGCCCACAAAATAGGCCACACCTACAGAATAGGTTCTGAAAAAATTTGAAACCCACCACTGATATATACACACACGCGCATAAACACGCGCGTATGTGCACGCGCACACACACACACACACACAGACACATATATCTTGGAAATTCTAATGGTGAGCAACCCAAAGACTTTCAGAAGCAAGTAAGAAGGACATGAAAGCTAAGATCTCTCACATAGGCAGTGATTGACTACCTTTGAGCCCAATGATTCCATTAAAGGGAATATTTGTAGCTCACTGTTGAATTGTGGGGTCCTCAGTGCTCTTAGTTACCTATGGGTACAGTGGTGGGATTCAAATAATTTAACAACCGGTTCTCTGCCCTAATGGCCAGCTGGGTAGGCGGGGCTCTGTGGTCACATGACTGGGTGGGTGTGGCCAACTCAACATCACTCCCGTCGATGGGTGCTTTGCCTTAGCTCTTACAATGTAATCAGGTTAACCGGAGAGACAGTTTCTGTAAGCAGATCAACAAAGATGAGGCTAGAAACAACACCAGAATGTTTCCTTCCTGCCTTCCTTACAGGATTAGCCCAGTAAAGTGGGGAAAAACAAAAGGAGATTTCTTCCAACAACTGGTTCTCCGAACTGCTTAGAAAGTTACCAACCGGTTCTCTCGAGTAGGTGCGAACCGGCTGAATCCCACCACTGTATGGGTAACATCTAGCACTGATGATGTGACCTTGTTTGGTAACCAAAATAGGTCTACAAGAAAACAATCAAGCTCAAGGGAGCACCAAGGACATCACAATTCCATAAATGCTTTGCATCACTTTTATCATTCATGAATGTGCCCCATTTTCTCGGAAAACCATAGAAGGTAAATTGGGTTTGATCAACACATTTTGTATTGCACTCCTGCCCGCCATCATATAAGGCTGGAATTAAGAGCTGAATTTACCACACGAAAGGTATATAACTTTTCCTGGGCCCAAAACCAAACTTTTTGCAGAGCATGACATGTGCAAGGCCAAGGTGAAAAATTAAATTCCGTATCATTAGTATGATTATTCTCCAGTTAAGTATTTAATAATTTCCACTTTCATTACAAATGACAATTTTGTAACCATTTTCGCAGCTTTTTAATGTCTGTGCTAAATGCTTTCAGGAAGCCATGCATTTCTATGGCCTCAGGTTGTAAGACTTCTGCCTGACATGAAATACGCATCCAGAAAACTTTCTCTCTTACTTTGCAATTGTAAATTGCTCTGAGCAATTTTTCAATCTCAGTATCAATATTAGAAATAAGCCAGGCTGGATAAAAATTCATACGGCGACAGAGCTCAATGAGATTATGCTTAGAAAAGGATGAGATTGGTTTTCTACACTTTTGCTTTATCTACGAATGGAGCAGAAAATAAACTAGGAGGGACACAACCTTTCTAAGTAAACCAAGTTCTTTTCTTTTATGATCCCTTATATATATTTCAGCCTGTGCAAGTGCAACATCTATTAAGGGTGTTTCTATGGGTATTACTGAGGACAGAATGGTGTAATGGTTGAGGCACCAGCCTAGAAACTGGGAGAGTGTGAGTTCTATCACACACACACACACACACACACAAACACACACACACACACATACCCTTAGACACTAAGGCAGCTGGGTGACCTTGGGCCACACGTTCTCTCTCAGCTCTAGGAAGGAAGGCTACAATGGCAAACGACTTCTGAAAAACGCTACCATGTAAACTGAAGAGACTTGTCTATGTAATTAAAAACTGACTGTATTTTTTGGAGTATAAGACGCACCTTACCCCCCCCCCCAAAAGGTGAAAATCTGGGTGTGTCTTATACACTGAATGCAGCATTTTTGGCCTCCCGAAAACCTGCCCCCACAGCATTGGCTCTTCGGCTTTGAAACGGAGATGAGCACTGCCCCCTAGAGTCAGGAACAACTAGCACATATGTGTGAGGGGAACCTTTACCTTTACCAAAGAAACTTGCATGTTTTAAAATTTTAAAACCAAGAGAGTGACCTGAATACTTTTTTGCTACCGGATTTATAAAAAAGATTGTTAAAGCCTTGAAAAACTCTGTGTGATGGGACAAAAGAACAGAAACTAAATCCTATGACAATATTAGAACAAACTAAAGATTAAGACTGTTAGAAGCAGAAAGGAAGAAATATAAAGTTGGTTTATTTGATCAAGATTAAAAGAAAATATATTCTTTCTACTGGCAACCTTTATGACTTTCTGCTGACCCCAGGACTGAAAAAATGATACCTCTTATGATAGAAGTAACGTCTTCATATATTTATTCACTTTTTGCATTCTTACTTTTCTTTCACCTCTCTCTTTTTTTCCTTACAGTTTGTACTCTTTTCTATCCCCTTTTCTTTCATTGTGTAGCTTGCATTAGATTTTACTATTATAGTCACAATTCTTAATAACAATTATATAAGAAAAATGCAGGAACTGGTCCAGTCACCAGGAGTCAAAAATTGACTTGAAGGTGCACATTCATTCTCATATTCTCTCTCTCTCTCTCCCTCTCTCTCTCTCTCTCTCTCTCTCTCTCTCTCACACACACACACACACACACACACACACACACACACGGAGTAGGGAGGGACGGAGAGCTAGAATTAGCTCTATCATTTTGGATCTTTTAAAGTCCTTCCATTGGAAGGCACAATTTAATTGTTAGCTGGAAGCAAATTCACTCAACTGCATTTGTGTGGATTAGGGAAAAGATGCTATCTTGCCCTGTCTTTCAGACAGCAAAAGGTCTTGGACCAGCCTAGAGAAAGCTGTTAGAACAGGATCTGCAACAGTTCTAAAAATAGCCAGTGCACATATGTAAAAACTCCCTTGGTTTTCCTTTCTAAAAAAAAAACAGATGTGCTGATACTAGTTCCATTTCTGTGGAGTAATTAAGGGCAAACATAAAAGGAGGAGAAGGGAGGGAAAGTGCATTATAGTATACAGATGCTGCATGGCACTCTGTGTTCATTCTCAAGAAAATGCACGTTTCTTTCCTCTCTCTTTTTGAATGTGTTTGTTTGCAAAATCTCTCTATTTGCAAATGGGTTGAGCGCAGCCATACATGGTCCGACCTGCTCTGCACACACAATTCAGCTTCTGTCCAAGAAAAAAGCATGGAACAAATTAAAGATACGATTTAAAAATTAAAACAGCTCCTGCAGAAATCATATCAATAAGTACTAATTAACTTACATATAGCAAGCACCGTACTGGCAACGAGAACTTCGTGCTTGCTGTTGCACAGCTTTCCAAAGAGATAATATCTAGGTTTTAGTCGTTGGGAGGACTCAGCTTTAATTATTGTTTAGGCTTAAAACTTCAGGTTTCTCCAAATCTTTACATAACATACTGGACTTCTACTGCAGTAATTGATGGTGTGACGCTCCATTATGTATTGGTGCAAGGCTGAAATGGATTACGAATGCTTGAATCGTCTGTCTGCATTTGCTTCTTCTTCTTTTTAAATTCTTGTTCAAAGCAACCTGAAGACTTGTGAGAATTCTGATGTGATTCAGTTGACATTGGTCAACACAGTACTCCTTGTTACATACATTAGATATGACAGAGCCATGGATTGGGATCAAATGCCATCCAACTGCAAATAATACAAAACGTTTTCCGACCTTGGAAGGAGGAATTCCATTAACACACCCCAACAGCAAATTCTACGGTCCCAGAAATATTTCTGAGGGATTACAGGTTCAAACCCTAGAAGCACAGGATCTTAAATCTAAAAGCTAAAACATATGAAGAACAATTGCAGGTATGCCCAGGGATGGGCTTCAACATTTTTTAGCAAGGGGTTTACTGCCCGGTTGTTGGGTGGGCATGGCCATGGTGGGTGTGGCCTAGTTGACCTCCTGTACCACAGCAGGGTGGGCATTTTTGCCGTCCCCGGGCTCTGGAGGGTTTTTTTTGAGCCTCCGGGAGGGCAAAAACAGACTCCCCAGACTCCAGAGGCCCTCTGGAGGCGAGGAATGGGCCTGTTTCCCAAACTTCTGGTAGGCCTGTTTTCGCCTTCCCTGAACTTCCATGCACGTCCTGCATTTACCTTTATCCAAAACAGCCCACGTGGGAGGGGAGGGGTGGGTGCGGCCAGCCAGTAGTGGGATTTGGGGGTTCTCCAAACTGCACAGAATCTTAGCTAGAGGTTCTCCCAAACCCCTGTGAACCCCCAACAGCCCAACCCTGGGTATGTCTAGTTTAATGAAAAGAAGGATTAGGGGAGACATGATAGCAGTGTTCCAATATCTCAGGGGTTGCCACAAAGAAGAGGGAGTCAAGCTATTCTCCAAAGCACATGAGGGCAGGACAAGAAGCAATGGATGGAAACTAATCAAGGAGAGAAGCAACCTAGAACAGAAACTTCCTGACAGCTAGAACAATTAATCAGTGGAACAACTTGCCTCCAGAAGTTCTAAATGCTCCAACACTGGAAGTTTTTAAGAAGAGATTGGGTGACCATTTGTCTGAAGTGGTATAGTGGGTTGGACTAGAAGACCTCCAAGATCCCTTCCAACTCTGTTATTCTATTTCTATTTCTAGTCTAGTGAAAAGAAGGCTGGGGGGGGGGAGAGAGACATGATAGCAGTGTTCCAAAATCTAAGGGGCTGCCACAAGGAGGGGAGGAGGTCAACCTATTCTCCAAAGCACCTTAAGGCAGGATAAGAAACAATGGATGGAAACTATGGGTAATCAAGGAGAGAACCAAGCTAGAATTAAGGATAGATTTCCTGAGAGTGAGAACAATTAATCAGTGGAACAACTTGCCTCCAGAAGTTGTAGGTGCTCCATTACTGGAGATTTTAAAGAAGAGATTGGGCAGCCATTTGCCTGAAATTATACAGTATAGGGTCTCCTGTTTGAGGATGGAGTAGAAAATCTTCAAGATACCTTCCAACTCTGTTATTACAATCTGAATGCTATGTGTTAAACTCCTAGAGTGAAGGAAAAATTGAAACCAAGCATAGTTTAGGTTAGCCTGATTTGGCAATCTCATTAAAGCCAAATAAGGCAAAGGGATACAATACACACAAAAAATTAAATCTCCGTCACTGTTAATAGAAAATATAATTCAGCTGTTGACGGAAACCATTTGGAATTCTGCAGTGGCAATTCAATAGAATAAAATATAAGCAATGAGAATGATTCAAGGAATATTAAATGTAAATGGTAAAGGCATTGAGAAATACAGTAATAAGGAAGAAGTGAAGGATCAAAGCAGAAGATTCCTACCGTGAAAGAATAAATATTTCAATAGTAGTGGCACTTGGTTACATTTTTTTTTTAAAAAAAATCTCATTGACTATATTGGGATTGACTTGTGAGCAACTGTGTATAAAAGCATGCTTTGTGTACCATGTCTGTAAAAAATTATATAGGTGTTGTGGCCTGGCAGGAGCTGTTAGAGCTGTCGCCAGACTCCGACAGCGAGGGGGCTTATGAGTCGGCCTTGGAGGAGGTGAAGGACCCTGGACAGGGTGTCGACTCTGAGCAGGGCGAGGAGAGACTGGTTGGCCATCAGGTGGCGGCAAAGCCTTGGATCAAAGGGAATGTTCATGAAAACATTTGGGAGTTGTATCAGGATGCATGCAGGTGCAGGGCTACTCAGTGTAAAGAACAAAGGAGTAACTACAGGAGGTGATTATGAACAGCTGATGCTGATCAAGATCCCCTCCTGCTGATAAAAGAGATTGCTGGTGCCACGCCCTCGTTGCAGAAGTCAACGTTCTCGTTCTTGTTCTCATTCATGTTCATAAACCAACTTGGATAAGTGGCTTGATAATAGCAATAGTTAGACTTACATACTTATATATATGGTGGGATTCATAGGGCTTTCAGCCCTCTCTAAGCGGTTTACAGAGTCAGCATATTGCCCCCAACAACAATCCGGGTCCTCATTTTACCCACCTCGGAAGGATGGAAGGCTGAGTCAACCTTGAGCCTGGTGGGATTTGAACAGCCGAACTGCTGAACTGCAGTCAGCTGAAGTAGCCTGCAATGCTGCATTTAACCACTGCGCCACCTTGGCTCTTAGAGAAGCCAGTTTTCAGTGTTGTGTGAGTTATAGGACTTTCTGCCAGAGCTATTATCTTTGTTTATTTGGGCTTGCAGCCAACAAGAGCTTGGACTGATTAAAACATTCTTTTGTACGTCTGTTTGGCTTTCATTCCTGGATAGAGAAGGAGAAGGTGGGGGGGTCAGAACATATAGGTATGTACATCAGTGGTGGGATTCAACATCTTTTACTACTGGTTCTGTGGGCATGGCTTGGTGGGTGTGATGTGGCTTTGTGGGGAAGGATACTGCAAAATCCTCATTCCCTCCCCACTCCTAGGCAAAGGACACTGCAACGTCCCCATTCCCAGATTAGTGGGGTGCCACTAATCTGCTTTCCAGCTCCATTCTCCTGTGCAAGGGCAACAAAAGAAGATCCAGTCGATCAGCTGGGACTCAGGAGGCAGCGAATAGATGGGGGCGGGGCCAAGTGATATTTGCCAGTTCTCCAAACTTCTCCAGAACTGGCCAGAACTGGCTGAATACCATCTCTGATGTACATATAATATACCTTATTATGTATAATGAGATAGCTAATGCCAATCTCTATGGAACAGAGAAATGATTGCTATTCAATAGCTATATAAGCTCACAGTCTCCATACTGTTGAATTAGTTAATTCAGGCAAAATTAAAATAAGAAAAAAAAAGGATGGTTAAGGAAAGTCCATAGAATCAAAACAGCACTGCCGTAGAGAATTACGAATAGATTTAAGAGAGTTTAAGATCTTGTTTATGCCCAGGGCAAGACAGCAGGTGAAAGTAATTGCTTACTAGCGCTGATTGTAACAGGCCCAGTACAAGTAAGGATTGTTGGTCATTAAAGTACAGGGCGGGGCATAACCTTTTCCTAGGGGGTCACAGCAACACTTGTAATAACAACACAAATAATTCATACACCATTCAAAAGCCCATCAAAAACTGAGTTTATTGACACGATTTAATAGTCAGTATGACCACCATTAGCCCTTCGAACAGCATTCAAACGAGGTGGATTGATAAACGTCGCTCCAGCATCGCGAGCCTCTCGAAAGGCAATGCATTTTATTCTGTCAATGATCCTTTGTTCTTCCGAATCGAATTTTCCAGCCATTCTTAAAGCAAATTTAACATTTAATAGCTCATTCAATTCAGTTTTTTATGGGCTTTAAAATGAGGTGTCGCGGAAGTTGTAAACTGCTGTCGATCTTGCTGTGACCCCCTAGGAAAAGGTTATGCCCCACCCTGTACAATGGGAAGAAAATAAACCTTTAACTACTAATAAGAACCATAATGCTCTTCACCCAAAATAAGTCAGTTTAAAGGAAATCCGTAGGAATATGGAATGATTGTGCCAAAAGAAAGGCTGACTATATGCAGAAGGAAAAAAAAGGTTGTTTTTAAATTGCCAAGAGACGGGCTGTTTATCTCAATTCTCTGCAACCGTTTATGAAGGTTCCTCTGCCAAAATTTATCGGTAGGTTGCTCCTTAATACTTATTTTAGGAAAGAACTTAAACAATTATATCTACTTGGGAGCAATAAGGAACGAGTAGGAGGAAATCACAATAAATTATATATGTCTATGGATTGATTTGTGACTTTCAGAACATGGCGAGCTTACAGCAAGTAAAGGATCTGAATGCAGAGTCTCCGGCGTGAAATCACAGCACTTGGCTGACCACGGTTAATCTTAAAAAATGAAACAGGGTCAGAACTGGTAAATGCTTAGGTGGAAGATCGGTAGGGAATCCTGTGACTGTAGGCCAGCCTGGGAAGTGGAGGCCGGGGGGGAATGAAAGCAAGCAACGGAAAACCTTTTAATATTTGCTGCATGAAATCACCAAAAATTGAAGGTGACCCCAAAGACAAAATACCTTACTTACATACTAGATGGGATCCCCCCCCCCACGCACGCTGCTCCTACTGCATCCTAAATTCTGCCCTGCCAGTGAAACTCGGAATGTGTTGTGTAATACTCTTATGTTATACTAGTGGTTTCAAACTTGATTTTATTGCAGGCTGCATCAGGGTTGTGTTTGACCTTGGGGGGACTGGGCATGGCCAGGGTGGGTGCCTCTGCTACTAGCGAAGATGGGCTCATGGGCCCCGTTTCTGGTTGTGATGGCCTCCTGCAGCCCTCTGCCAGCAAAAATTGGAGCTTGGGGGGGGCTGCAAGCCCCCCCTGTTCCATTTTCACTGGCAGAGAACTGCAGGAGGCTGCCGCAGCTTAAAATGGATGTACTCAGCCCTCCTGAGCTCCCTTTTCACTGGCAGAGGCACCAAGGGCTGGTCCTTCACTGTTTCCAGGGTGGCCCACAGCCAGATCTAAACACCCCATGGGCTGGATCTGGTCCGCAAGCCTTGAGTTTGATACCCGTGTTACACACTCTTCCCTGTACAAGTAGGTTACACAAAGCCTCTTCACCCCACCCCTCCAGCTGTAGAGCAATTCTTTGAAGCTATGTAATGTAAATGGGGAGGAAGACTTATGAGAAGAGTCAATCCCCCCCGTGCAGTGTCTCCTCCAACCAGATTAGGTTCCTCCTGTTTGCCTAGCTGATTGGAGATCATTTTAGTCTGCTGGAAAGGAGGTTTTCAGCCACAAAGTTGAACTGGAGTGTGGAAAATGTGCATATCTATACCAGTGGTCCTCATCTTACAACGGTTCATTTAATGACCATTCAAAGTTGCAACAGAACTGAAAAAAAGTGATTTATCACCATTTTTTACACTGACGGCCTTTGTAGCGTCCCCAGGATCACATGATCAAAAATTCGTGTGCTTGGCAATGGACTCATACTTATGACCATTGCTGTGTCCCAAGATCATGTGCTTGCTTCTGACAAGCAAAGTCAATGAGGAAGCCAGAGTCGCTTAACAACCAGGTTACTAACTTGGCAAGAAAGGCCATAAAATTGATCTTAACAAATGTTTCGCTTATCAGCAGAAATGTTGGGCTCAATTGTGGTCGTAAGTTGAGGACTACTACTCCTAGAGGACCATGTGCGCGAAGAGGAGATGATCGTGCACATTCAGATTCGTGAGCACATCTGAATTTGCCCGTGCGAGGAGACGCTCAACTCACTGGGATATGTAGTCCTAGGGCAGATTCTTATAAAAGGCGGTGGTGAATCCAGAGTAGCTCCTTAATAAGAATTATATATGCAAAAAGGAAGAGGAAAGAATTCCGTTCCACCACCCAGCTTGGCCTACAGACACTCTTAAATGAAAGGAAATGATTTTATGTGTGATCCCTCCTTTATGCGCTCATCTCCTTTGTTCAACATGGGAGGCCTGGTTACTCGCCAAGGTTGCTGAGTGTAGGCATGGCCCTCAGCTCTGGAAGCTCCATATATTTGATTGGGTTTCATAGGTTAAATGCACTAAGACTACGCACCCAACATTATGCTTGCTACTTACAAACACTATTAACAAGACATGATTAACTGTCTTACTTTCTGTGATGGGCACTCTCTGGGTTGGAGATATTCAAACAGAACAACCGTGGCAAGAAATTGGGGCAAAACTCACTTAACAAGTATCTCACTTAACCACAGAAAATTTTGACTCAATTGTAGTCGCAGGTAGTTGACTACTTGTATAAAACCAGTAATGTAAAACATATCCATCGCATAGACAGCCATAAGCCTCTTATTTCTCCCCTGCAATGCAAAATGGGAATTTCTTTTCAAATTGCCTTTTATGCATAATATTAATATTAAGTTGCATAATATGGACCTGCCTATTGTGGAAGAGAAAAAGTACTAGTTCTTTCCCTAAAACCCCATCAGATTGTTAAAACCCACCCCTCTCCTAGAAAAATGAAATATCCTGGGAAATATTAAAACGGTAGAATATTATATTTCCCTGGATAAGAAAAGGAGAAAAGGCAGGAAACAGACTCACCCTTAATAGCCCCCACCTTTGACAATGGGACATTTAAAAAGCCTGGTCCAGTTTATTCTACATAACAAAGATCTCCCCCTTCAGCTCCAGGGTGATGGGATTAAGGCATTACTCATCTCACCACAGGACACCTGGGAAGAAGCAATGCTCAACCAAACCTGGACTCAAAGCACAGCCTAGAGAATTGCCCCTGAAGGGTTCCATGGGAATCTGACAACCAATCAGAATACAAGATCAAGATCAAAGGCTAGAGAGGCTATAAAACCAGGGACTTGCAGCATCTCGTTTCTTCAATTTCTGTTCAGGAGCTCAAGCCATGTGACCCTGTGCACCATTCAACCATCTTTCCAAGCAGCCTCCATGTTTCCAGTGTCTTTTTCCCCACTCAGCCCATAGAGCCGAGGTGGCGCAGTGGTTAGGGTGCAGTACTGCAGGCCACTTCAGCTGGCTGTGATCTGCAGTTCAACGGTTCAAATCTCACCGGCTCAAGGTCGACTCAGCCTTCCATCCTTCCAAGGTGGGTGAAATGAGGACCCAGACTGTGGGGGCAAGTTGCTGACTCAATTTGCTAAAAAATCTGTAAACCGCTTAGAGAGGGCTGAAAGCCCTATGAAGCGGTATATAAGTCTAATTAATAAATAAATAATAAAATAAATAAACTTGGAACTGAACCCAGAAGGGCATTTCTTCCAACAAGCTCTACAAATTTTAATTTATGGCCATATATACTGGATCTGTGCCAAGTATGCTGATGAATTCACTTTAAGCATCTAATACTGTACATGCAGTCCCATATGACAGTAAGACAGCACATCACAAATTGTCGTTTAATCTCCCTTGTGCTACAAGAGGCAGGTGAAACAAGATGAAAATCAGCAGCTACTGAATTTTTTTTTAAATTTTTAAATGTGGTAGGTGGAAGCATTGGAAAGGAAATAGATGCGTTTATCTTCTCCCAGACTTGGTACTACACTTATTCCATATATGATCTAGAAAAAAAACGTATTTGGTTCTTGTTAAAGAGCTTGAGAAAGAATGGAAGAATCCACAATCTGCATGCTTTTCCAACCTTGTACTAGAACAGGGATCTCCAACCTTGGCAACTTTACGACTTGTGGACTTCAACTCCCAGAATTCCTCAGCCAGCCATGCTGTACAAGCCCATAATTGTCACTGGCAACCCCAAAAGCTCAACCAAGGCGAGGGAAACCTGCTACCAAGTCCAAAGCTGTGGCCCGAAAAGGGGGTGAAACCTTGGAGAACTCCTCCCTGTCCATGCTGTCTGAGGAATTCTGGGAGTTGAAGTCCACAAGTCATAAAATTGCCAAGGTTGGAGACTCCCGATCTAGAAGAAGGTTGGAAAAATGTGCAGATCATGGATTCTTCCATTCTTTCCAACCTCTTTAATTAGAATAGCAAGCAAATGCATTTTTTCAGAGTAACAAATATCTGGGTCTGTTTTTCTGTGTTCCACAGAGTGCAGACTGCCCTCATTTTAACATGTGTAGGAAGTTAAAACCCACCCCTCTCTTAGAAAAATGAAATATCCTGGGAAATATTGAAAAGGCAGAATATTATATTTCCCTGGATCAGAAATGGAGAAACTTGTTTTTAGGCAGGAAGCAGACTCACAATAACCCCCACCTTTGTCAATGAGACATTAAAAAGCCTGAGCCAGTCTATTCTATATAACAAAGGTAGGATTAATCCTCTACAGAAACTCACCACAAGGCACCTGGGAAAATTACATCAGCCAGCAGGGCAACCAAACCTGGACTCAAAACACAGCCTACAGAGTTGCCCCTGCATGGCCCCATAGGAGTCTGACAACCAATCAGAATACAAGATCAAGATCACAGGCCAGAGAAGGCATAAAGCCAGGGACTTTCAGCATCTCGCTCTCTTTTCTTCTTCACCCAACATCTGGAAGCATGTGATCCCCCTTTTCTGTTCAGGAACCCAAACCATGTGATCCTGTCCACCATTAAACCATCTTTCCAAGCAGCCTCCGTGTTTCCAGTGTCTTTTTCTCCACTTGGAACTGAAACCAATACATTTGCCTATTCCATTGCATGTACCTATTAGCACCTGAGGGGGGAAAGTTTATCTAGTGGTATCATCTGTCAATGGAACAATATCATTGTGAACGATGAGTAGACACACCCTTCCCCTCTAATCATCTTCTTTTAATGACCTCAAAATCCCTTGCGGGATGGAGTCTGGGCAACTGAATGGAGCTGTGTGTTTAATGGCCGGACGCCCTTCCTGTTCACCAATGCAGAATTTTATTCAGCAGATATATTCTCATCATTGTGCCTCACCTAGGATCGAACCCACAACCTTCTGATTGTGAGGCAAGAGCTCCACCTCTAGGCCACCGCACCACTCTCCCTTTCCCCTCTAATGTTCCTTTCAAATCCGCCTCCAGGACTTGAGAGGCCTCATGAGGCCTCATCAGCTTGCAAGTTGATAAATAGAGAGATAGGCTATAAATGTAGTCAATAAATAAATTTGGGGGCATGAACTGAAGCCAGAGCATGCGGGCCAAGTTCTGCCCTCTCACTCCCACCACTCAAACATGGTTAACTTCTTGTAATGTTTTCCTTTTCCAAAGATTAGTTATAACCATGTTTGCCCATATCTATGAGAAGTATCTGCCTTGTTCCCAGCTTGTCACGAGGAAGCCTGACAGATGGAGGAAGAATAATAACAGAATAATAGAGTTGGAAGCCTATGGGGATTCCCAGTCATCCCGGACATGATTGTCCCAAAGGTGCTTTTTCAAGAGGCAACTGGACTGTCTGGTTTTCCTTTATAAAGATGTTTTTGCTTCTCATGTAAGAAGCTTCTTCAGCTCAAGTCCAGTTGCCTCTTGAAAAAACACCTTTGGGACAAGAGAGTTGTAAAAGACCTTGGAGGCCTTCTAGTCCAGGGGTCGGCAATTTTAAACTCTCAAAGAGCCATTTGGACCCATTTCCCACAGAAAAGAAAACACCGGGAGCCACAAAACCCTTCCCGTGCCTGAATATTTCCTGAGCGGCCAAAGCACTAGCATACATAGTCGAATTAAACATTCTGTATTCTTCTGAAACTTTTCTTTTCTTGGATTTATCCATGATTGGCCTACCAGGGGTTGAAAAACTCAATAAATCGCGTGCCAGCAGGTATCACACATTGGCAGTTGTGACGCGTATTTTGAGCGACAGGGAGCCATAGCAGAGGGATGAAAGAGCCACATGTGGCTCCAGAGCTGCAGGTTGCTGACTCCTGTTCTAGTCCAACCTTCTCCTCAAGCAGGAAACCCTATGCCAATGATGGCTAACCCTTTTGCCACCACGTGCCAAAAGTAGGGGGAGTGCGGGGTGGTGGTCATGCATGCATGCATGTGCCCACACCCATAATTCTATATGCCCTCTCCCGTGCATGGCAAAACCAACCCACGCATGCGTGCATGACCCCCCCCGCCCTCCCCCCACTTTTGGTGTGCGATGGCACTGTGGGCCCATTTTTCACCCTCCCCAGGCTCCAGAGGCTTTCTAGGAGCTTGGGGAGGGTGAAAATGCCCACCCCCATTCCCCGGAGACCCTCCGGATGCCAGAAACGGTCCGTTTTCCAACTTCCAGTTTGCGTGTTGGGCCATTTCTCTTCCTCCGGAGGGTGAAAAATGGCCCAACACACAAACCAGAAGTTTGGGAACGGACTTCCAGTTTGCGCATTGGGCTGTTTTTCATCCTCTGGAGACTTCAGGACAATTCCCTGAAGCCTCCATAGGGAGAAAAACAGCCCAATAGGGAACCTGGAAGTCTGTTCCCGAACTTCCGGTTTGCGTGTTGGGCGGTTTACCCTCCAGAGGCTTCAGGAGGCTTCCCTGAAGACTCTGGAGGGATAAAAACAGCTGAAAATCAAGGCCGAAATCAGCTGGCCAGCGCGTGCATGAGCGCTGGAGTTGACAGGGCAATGCCTTGCGTGCCCTTAGAAATGGCTCCGCATGCCACCTGTGGCACACATGCCATAGGTTCACTATCACGGCCCTATACCATTTCAGACAGATGGTTGTCCAATCTTGTCTAACCTCCAGTGTTGGAGCACCCACAACTTCTGGAGGCATGTTTTACCACTGATTGAGTGAGGACAAATCTGCTTGGCTTCCCTGAGCTGTAATACAAGAGGTTTAACACATTCCCAATACTTCGCCGCTCATTCTGTTTTGAATAGAAAAACTATCATTTGTAAACACCCAACGAAAGGAATACCATCTAGAATCAATGGGTTGAGTGGTTCACAATGAACTTCATGCCTGCTTTCAGCACCAATATGGCATTTGGGTCTCGCGACTAATGCCGCCTGCAGAAGCCCTTTGGAGAGGCTACAATTTCCAATGAACAGGTGTAGGTGAAGTCTAATTAGCAACCTCCCAGGGCTTTCTCAGAGGCAGAAAAAAACATTGCTACTGAACCTTGACAATTCCAAGTGCTTGAGAACAGGTGATGTTCCCTTAAGGGGCTTCCTTTAGCTGCTCAAACCTATCAGAACAATTGTGTCGCTTATACGCTTAAGTGTTCTGCAAAATGAAATTCATTTTCAAAATGCCAGCAACCAAGGTGGAAATGTTGGTCTTTTGATAAAGAACGACTATTGAGCAGAAAAACATCAGCCCACCCTTGACTTCCGTCTAACTGTCACAAATGAAGAAATGTAAGTTATTCCTCTGTGATTTCACCTCCCCCCCCCCCATTAAAACCTGTTATAGAGAAATTTTCTGGGCAATGCTCCATAGGAGAAAGTTTTCTTTTTCCTCTTCTTTTAACACAAAAGAAGCTGAAAAAGAGGCTTTGTAAATATGTACCAGGAAGAAATAGGCAACAATGCCTAAAACATCATGTAGTGGAACGTAAATCTTTAACCTAACAGAATGGTAGATATTTGGACGTGTCAAATTAAATGCAAATAGTTAAACAGAATGCTGAAACGGATCCAAAATCACAATTTCTAGCTCAAAGTTCAAGGTACATAATCTCCCATCACTTCCTCCAAGAAAAGGCAGTGTGATATAACCTGGAACACCACTTAGGTGACCCTGAGGACACAGAGAAACCTCCAAGTGCTTCAACAACCCTCTAAAACAGGGGTGTCAAACTTGCAGCCTGTCAGCCAGATGTGTCATGCACTGGCCACCCTTTGAATGATTTGATTTGATTTGATTTATTGGATTTCTATGCCGCCCTATTCCCA
Organism: Thamnophis elegans; assembly: GCF_009769535.1. Lineage (NCBI taxonomy): Eukaryota > Metazoa > Chordata > Lepidosauria > Squamata > Natricidae > Thamnophis > Thamnophis elegans. Next base: position 64,218,765 of record NC_045548.1, read on the forward strand.
GAGGGACTCAGGGCGGCTCACAAACCAAAAAAAAGGGGGGGGGAATACAAACAGGAGGAAAACAACGGACAAACAACTACAAACAATTTAAAAACACTCAACAACCACACAATTCGAGCGGGGGCGGGAGATCCGTCAGCCCCAGGCCTGTCGGAACAACCAGGTTTTAAGGGCTTTGCGGAAAGCCTGAAGGGTGGTGAGGGTCCGAATCTCCACGGGGAGCTCGTTCCAGAGGGCCGGAGCAGCCACAGAGAAGGCCCTCCTCCGCGTGGTAGCCAATCGGCATTGGCCGGCCGATGGAATTCGGAGGAGGCCTAATCTGTGGGATCTAATAGGTCTGTTGGAGGTAATTGGCAGCAGGCGGTCTTCAAGTACCCAGGTCCAATACCATGAAGGGCTTTATAAGTGATGACTAGCACCTTGAAGCGTATCCGAAGACCAATAGGCAGCCAGTGCAGCTCACGGAGGATAGGTGTGACGTGGGTGTACCGGGGTGCACCCACAATCGCTCGCGCGGCTGCATTCTGCATAAGCTGAAGTCTCCGAATGCTCTTCAAGGGCTGCCCCATGTAGAGTGGTGTGGGAATAGGAATGGCTTTCCAGAGGAGGAGGGGGGGAATGCAGACTCTAGGAACCAGGAGCACTACTCAGGTGACCCTAATGACACAGACAAATCTCCAAGTGCTTCAACGACCCTCTAAATGCAAATAACCGGCTGTTTGCAAGGAATATAAATCCTTCCATTCTCCACTATCCTGTCAGAACTGAAGAGGCTTCTTGGATGAGAAGCAAAACCTTCAGGAAAAAACAAACAAACAAGAAAGTCCAGTTTCCTCCTGAAAAAGCCCTTTGGGGACAGTGTAATATAGTGATTATGGCGTTGGGCTGCAATTTGGGAGATCTAGATTCAAGTCCTCTTTCTATCATGGAATTCAATGGATGTCTCTGGGCCAAAGAGTCACTGTCTCTCAGTCCCAAACTACAATTTAGGATTGTTGTAAAGCTATAGGATAAATTGAAAGGAAATGTCCTTGTAGCTGTCATTTGCTACCAGAGAAGAGGTAGGTTCTAACTACAGTGTAACCAGAGGTGGATTCCTACCAGTTCGGATCGGTTCGGCTGAGTAGGTAGTAACTCAGCTGGCCACACACCCCCGAACTGGTTCTATCGGCAGTGCCATAGGCGCCACCATCTTGTTTTTTGCTTCTGCGCATACGCAGAAGCATTTTTAACCTATTGTGCATGTGCGCATTGCGCACATCAAGCACATGCGCGTGAAGCATGTCCCTGAGCAAACCAACAGTAGAAGAAGCCGGAACCCACCCCTGAGTAATACTATGGTGGCTTCTTCTCATGCATATTTGGCTACATCTCCTAATTAATCTTGTCCCTTTTTTTTTCTCCAGGGTAAAATTCTTCTGAGCAGCTCCAAGATATCTATGAATTTATTCTTCCCTTGATTCTCCCAAAGAAAAAGCTGCTAATCTTAATCATTTTTTAACCTGATCTCTTAGGTTCAAGAATGACAAGTAGGGCAAATCCATCTGGAAAATAGCTTGCCTTTTCTGATGAAAATAGCAGGAATATCTGCCTAGTTCAAAATTGTGAACTTGGCCTAAAGCACTTACGAGGGAGAATCTTTTAATAATGAAAATCTTGTATGGAATCATTTGGCTGGATGGGACCTTTGAGGTCTTCTAAGGCAGGAGGCCTTATTCCATCCCAGATAGCTCTCCAATCTTTTCTTGAATACCTCCATCAATGGTGCACCCACAACTGCTGGAGGCGTTCCATTGATTAATTGGAAATTGCAATTTCCAATTGGAAATTCCTCCTTAATTCCAAGTTGGATCTCCCTCAGACAAGCTTCCAAGCCTTGCTTCTTTTCCTGGTCTCAGGTGCTTTGGAGAATAAGTCAATCTCTTCTCTGTGAGAGCCCCTCAAGTACTGGTAGATAACCATTGTGTCTTTTCTTCATTAGGCTAAACATATATACGGTATTGTTTGGAATATAAGATGAACTTTTCCCCCCTAAAAGAGGATGAATATTTGGGTGCGTCTTATACACCAAATGTAGACATTCCACCCACCCACCCACCCCCCACCCCGGGGCCTCTGTGCATTGGGTTTTAGACCTGTTCCAGCCTGCAGGGATTGCCATAGGCCATCACGCCTCTGTGGCTTGCGTTTGTGGCCTCTGCGCCTTGTATTTTCAGCCTCTGAATGCTCCATTTGAGACCTGTTGAAGGCTGTGGGGATCGCCAGAACACATCATCATCGATTGCCACCTCTGCGCATCATGTTTTTGGCCTCTGTGCATCACATTTTAGGTCTCCCCAAGCCCTGTTTTCGGCCTCGGCCTGTCATGTTTTCAGTTGGCGATCAGTGCCGATATGCTTTGGTGATTCCCGTGCACACTCACAATCAGCAAACTAATGTGCTGAAGCTAACCAGGCTGTTTGCTAAGGATGCTAGTGAGATGAATACCAATGGATGCTGGAAGGCAGAGACAGATTTTTTCCCCCTTATTTTCCTTCCCCAAAACTAAGGTGCGCCTTATACTCCAGAGCATCTTATACTCCAAAAAATATGGTAGTTCCCTTAAGAATTGAATGCATCATATGGTTGAGTCTCCAGACCTTATCTTATTAACTTTGTTGCTCTTCTCTGCACTCTTTCTTTTAACTGAGCTTGCTAAAAGTTGCACATAATGCTTTGTTAAACTTGTGCTCAGTTCTTCATGCTATGCCTCCAAACAAATGAAATTTCAGATGCTGACATCCATGTAATTTCCACCCTAATGAAAATTCTTTTATTGTCCAATAATAATTTTTAACATATATTCCTAGATTATGGACAGAGATGCCATAAATAATCATCCACAAAGCATTGATTGTATTTTCATGTTCCTCCATTCAGTGTTTCCCTCAAGTCCCTGAATAAGTTCTTTTTAAAAATTAATGGTGCTTTATTCAGACCACAGAGTATTGCTAATGGTTTTTGTGCTTCATCTGACAATCCACCCTTCATTTATTCATATATATATACTAGCACTTAATGGTGTTAAGAGGATGTGCCAAGATATGGCAAAATTTGGAGCATTTCATAAAAGGGAAAAAAAACCCTGTTATTCATTTTCTTATATTTGGCCATGATGATAAAGGACTTTTGATGGATCCAAAAACGTCTAGAAAGAAACAATATTGGTTTCTCTTTCAGATCAATCATTTTTCATTTTTTTTCTCCACAGTGGTTTGCATACATGTAGCTAGAACTGATTTATTAAGAATAAATATATTGATATGCTTTCACTGTGGCCTTCAGGATAATAATATATTGTGGCAAGCTGTGAAGTCAAAAATAAACTTCATTTATGCCGAAAAGAGATCCTGATAAAAGGATTTCCATTTCTCTGAGAGTTTCCTTCTCAAGAAAATACCTATCAATACATGCATTTATAACAAAGGACACAAATGAAGCTTAAATTTATACTTAAGGATTTTAAAAGTTTTAAAATATATATAGTTTAATAATGTTAACAAACCCATTATTAGGTAGATAGATAGATAAATAGACAGACAGACAAAAAGACCTATTTATTATCATTTGTGTATGTGTGTGTGTATTTATGTGTATGTGTATGTGTGTGTATGTATGTGTATATGTATGTATGTATGTATATATATACATACATATATATATACATATATACATATATACATACATATACACATACATACACGTACATACATACATACATACATACATACATGAAGACAGCCTTCAACACTGACCAAAAAATAGCCAACATCTTAAGAAACCCCAAAGACAAAATCCAGCTAGAAAACCAAGGAGTCTACAAAATACCATGCAAAATCTGCCCTGCCACATACATAGGACAAACAAACAGGAGAATAAATGCACACATCGCATAACACAAGAACGCAGTCAGAAAAAAAGAAAAAAACTTCCTCCCTTTTCCAGCACCTTAAAGCTACAGGACATGAATTGATTTTGAAGGAACCAGGTTAATCTCCAAAACTGAACACTTCAACAAGAGAATAATTATGGAAGCTATCGAAATAGAGAAACACCCCCACAACATGAATAAACGTGATGATACCTTCTGCCTACCAGACATCTGGAAACCAGCCCTAAACAAACAAGAAGGCTCCACACCCATTTGCACCACTCAGGTGACCCTGATGACACAGATAAACCTCCAGGTGACCTTAACAATTCACTAAAAAAATGCAAATGAACAGCTGTCTGCAAGGAGTATACATCCTTCCATTTCCCACCATCCAGTCAGAGCTGAAGAAGCTTCTTGGATGAGAAGGGAAACCTCTTCAAAGAAAAATAAAAAAAAGTCCAGTTGCCTCTTGAAAAAATATCTTTGGGACAACCATGACCTGGATGACTGAGTATCTCCATAGATGTCACAGAATAATGTTGCAGGATCCAATCTGGGTCGGTCACCGGGACCTGAGGTTTTGTCTTCCGAGCTTCTGAACTCATGCTGGAGCCTATCTCTCTAGCCTTTACTGAAAGCTTTCAAAGTGGTATACTTGTCAAGGCAGCGGCGAGGGGTTTCACAAGCAGACATAGCCCAGGGCAAAATAAATCTCCTGGGAAATTAAGGGTTGTGTGCACATCTCTGGAAAACAATCGACTCTCAGTTTTGGCATGGGATATATTAGAGATATCTGCATAGTAATGCTTGCCAGAAGCGAGTAATGCAAGGTCTTCTCAAGCTTTGGTAGAAATTACTTAATTTGGAGAAGGATACCAGGACAGGAAAGGATAGCAAAAGTGTGGAAAGGGGCTAATGTGCATACAGGAATTAAACTATCCTAAAATTTAGAAATGCAATTCTGTGGGGGGGGGGGGGGGGGTTGACACCCCTCCCCCAAAAGATCAGGGAATTAAAAATGCACATCAGTGAAACCTATTTTAGCTAAGCCTTAAACAATTTGTAATTACATTTCATTTATAATGCGGCTAGGTATACAAAAATGAAAAGGGCAGTCTTCTGTGGAAAGAAGGAACAAATTACCTTTGTAATACATAATTTGAAAACCCAATGGAGAATTTCAATATTGTATTTATTTTAAAAGTATCTAAAACCTGTGGATTGCTTTCATTCTTCAAAGAATATAACAGAATTAGACAGTGATTTTCACACATTATCTTCCTAATACTCAAAGTTAGGCTAGACTCATAAGTTTGGACACCTTGCCTTTGACATTTATGGTGTTACAGAGTTTTAACCTAGAAGTCAATAATCAAACCCATCACTTGGTCGATCATATTCCCCATTTATTACTAATTCCTCCTCCTTCCCCAGGTTATGAATACTAAAAACATGGCTGTTCTAAGAATTATTGTTTATACTTTTCAGCAGCATGCACTTCACTTCATTCTGAAGTCAATGCTTTCCTTTTTCACTCTTGAATTTGCAACTAGTTGCAATAGCACTTATATACTGCTTTACAGTGCTTTACCGCCCTCTCTAAGCAGTTTACAGCCTATTGCCCTCAACAATTTGGGTCCTCATTTTACCCACCGCGGAAGGATGGAAGGCTGAGTCGACCTTGAGCCTAGTGAGAGTCAAACTGCCAAATTGCTGGCAGCCAGCAATCAGCAGAAGTAGCCTGCAGTACTGCACTCTAACCACTGGACCACCATGGCGTAATGTACGGTAGTTCACTTCAAAATAGGCAGGTGGATTGTTTCAATTCACATTAGACTTACACTTAGAATAACTTTATTGTCACTTTTACTGTACAGTAATCGGCATACATTAAAATGAAATTTCATTGCATACAGCTCTCAAAGGGCCTCCACCTCCAATATACACTACATAAACATGACAAAATAAATAAATACGAAATGTTGCATATATCCACATATATGACACAGAGAAATAACTGCAGTCTAGTTTGGATGTATAGATGTACACGGCAAGAAAAACCCCATGTACATGACATCCCTGTTTCTCCACTCAGGTCTCAGACTTCCAGAGTCTGAACAGCTCATGAATAGATATATTACAGAAACAGAAAGATAAGTCATGAGTTTTGTGCAGGCTAGCTGCATTCCTTTAAAGCCCCTTGAACCCCAAGACCCCAGAGAGGATGGACCTATTTCACAATTCTTTGGGGATTTGAAAAATGTCATTTTTATGGGAGAATGGGGCTCTTAAGCTTTTTAGACTCTTAGCTCTGATGAAGATATGGGCTAAACCACCTTTCCAGAAAAGGATATCCACTTCCATATTCAGGGTACTTCTAGACTTATCATAATGTTCTTTGGCCAGATGTTAAAAGTGCTGCAAAATGTTTATTTCTTTGCCAAATGTTGATATGTTTACATAACTGGTACTGTAACAAGCAGACGAGGGCTTTTAAACAGTCCATCTAGCTTTTTCAGAAATGGAGAAAATTACATCATGGCCAATCCCTTAGTAGGTTTTAGCTGATGCTAAGGCAACATCTTCCTACTACAGGTGGTCCTCCACTTAAAACTGCTCACTTTGCAACCATCTAAAGTTATGATGAACCCCTCCCCCAAAAGTAACTACAACATAGATTCGAAGTTCCACTGGCATCCTCACCCTTCAGTCACATGATCCCATTTTGGGTTCTCAACAACTGGCCTGCATTTACAGATGTTTTCAGCATTCTGCAGTCATGCAACCGCAATTTACAATTTATTTATTTTAATTTTTTTCTGGAAACAGGCATTTATTTCTGGTTTTCAGCAAAAAACACCCTTGCAAACAATTAGTTTGCTTAATGACCACGTGGTTCACTTAAGAATCCCACAAAAAATGTAAAATCAGGTCAACGACATGATGATCTGCTTAATGACCAGCACAGTTTAGGATGGTAATTCCAGATTTGAGGCCCATCCTACAGTAACCAAGTTCTTTTATCAGCAAAACTCAACTGTAGCTGTCCATGGTGCTGAATTCAATACCCTTAATTCAAACAGGCTTTCTCTGCGCTGACATCAGCAGTGGCAAAAATTGATGGGTGATCACCAGAAAATTCCAGGGCTGTAGGCTAGACTGGGAAGAAACAAGGTCAAAATACTTCCTGAATCTTGCCAAGAAAACATGTGGCAATCCATAAAGTCACCTTGAATCATGATTAACTTAATAGAGTTTTAACCTTTGCTTGCCTTGATTGAATTGGACTCCATCTCTTTGCCCAATTTCATCTGCCTAGGCATAATTGCTCTCCAGGGACTGAATTTTCATGCTACTAACATGCCCTTGTGACCTGTAATAACAATATAGATGAATTATATATCTAGCACATTGATTTCAATGGCAACATAATCTGAAGTATTTTTAACAATACCATTAGAAAAAGAGTTACATAGATATTAAAGTCTACAGTGTGCAATGAACAAGGGGACAGTGGAAACCAAGAAATGAGAAGGCTGTCAAAGTGGAGGCAAAAAAAGGATTACAGGCATTTTAGGTATATATACCTTGGAGTACTGATAGCCCTCAACTTACAGCCACAATTAAACCCAAAATTTCTATGCAAGACAGTTGTTAAGTGACTTTGGATATAACCTTTCTTCCCACAGCTGATAATTGATGGTATTGCTATTAGACGGATAATGGAAGCAGTTAGCTTCCTCCCATAATTGGGGCATACCAGGGGTTGTGACACTAAGTAAGTATGTATGTATGTATGTATGTATGTATGTATGTATGTATGTATGTATTTAGAGTTACAACCCCCGGTATGCCCAAATATGGGAGGAAGTTCACTACCTCCATTCTCTGTCCATCGGCTCGTCATAAGATACCATCCGGACAGAAACCCAATATTTTTACTGTTGCCTTTGTTACATTTGTGTTGTATTTGTGCTGATAAATAAATAAAGGGAGACTAGTATAGATCTATTTCAAGCTGTTTAGCTCTCATCAGCTAGCCATACCCTTACCCAGGTTTGAATCCCAGTAAGGGTATGGCTAACTGATGAGAGCTAAATAGCTTGAAATAGATCTATACTAGTCTCCCTTTATTTATTTATCAGCACAAATAAAACACAAATATAACAAAGGCAACAGTAAAAATATTGGGTTTCTGTTGTGATGGACTCTTGTGACGAGCCGATTGACAAATGATGGAAGCAGTTAGCTTCCTCCAATAATTGGGGCTTACCAGGGGTTGTGACACTATAGATAGATAGATAGATAGATAGATAGATAGATAGATAGATAGATAGATAGATAGATAGATAGATAGATAGATGATAGATGATAGATGATAGATGATAGATGATAGATGATAGATGATAGATGATAGATGATAGATGATAGATGATAGATGATAGATGATTGGATGGATGGATGGATGGATGATAGATGATAGATGATAGATGATAGATGATAGATGATAGATGATAGATGATAGATGATAGATGATAGATGATAGATGATAGATGATAGATGATAGATAGATAGATAGATAGATGATGGTATTGCTATTCCCTATTGACTTTACATGCCAGAAGGTCACAAAAGGTGCCCAGGACATTACAACCTTTATATATACATGCCAGTTGCCAAGCATCTGAATTTTGAACACATACCCGTGGGAATGCTGCAATGGTTATAAGTGTGAAAAACGGTCATAAGTCACTTTTCTCAGTGCCGTTGTAACTTCAAACAGTCTCTAAACAAATGGTTGTAAGTCAAGGACTACTTGTAATGAATGTCGTGTAAAATTGCATCAATTTTTACTGAATGTGTCTACTTTATTACTAAATTTTAGCTTTATTACTTGCCCTGCCAAATGTTCATAGTTCATAGAGATAATGATACTAAAAGCCAGTTGAAAATGCTACATGAAAAAAAAACCTGTCTGCAAAATGATCCCAATATGATTTAATTCTGAGCCAGAACAGCAGATTCCTGACATAATGGTCTTTGTTTCCAGAAAGCATGGCAGCCCACATACAAAGCTAAGGGATGCCTGCACTGATAGCTCAATGAGCAATATTTGTGGGTTTTGTGCAATGTTTGGGAGACAGGTTGCTGGTTTGTATGAATGAAGATTTAAGAAACAAACTAAGCATGTCTTCTCAAGCATCTCTCCCAGAGAGAGAGTGAACATGGATATTTTTTCAAATCAATTCAATGACCTGACTGAATGTTTTCAGCCAAGCTCAGTAGGGTGAGAAAGTCAAAATGCTGCCCTTCAATTAAGATGACAGCAAGACTAATAAGGACACAAGTCTAACTTTCCTTCAGAAAATTGACCTAGTTGTCAAATCTTTACTTAATAGAAATGATCACTAAAGAGACACAAAAGCTTTGTGTGTTTCGCTGGTTTTGTCAACAAAAAAGAGGTGCAAAATGCAGCCATCAAACCAGAATAACAATGAAGTTTATCACACTGGATTTCAAATCCATTTTAAGATAATTCCTGTATTAAGCTAATTGAAAGGACACAAAAATACGTACCGAGGTAAGATGCTTCAAAAGACAGGTTTAAGAATAGAAGGGAACTTTTAAAAAAAACAGTGTTGATGAAATCAAATTATTAATTCTGCTTAGTTTAAGTTTAGCTAAAAGATGGGAAGATGCAGAAGCAGTGTTTTAATGGTTAGGTTGAGCCAACAAAACCTACAACGCTGCTAGGATGAGGACGGAGAAAAGAATGACCATTTCCTCGGGTCTGAAGATGAAAGTCAAACTGTTTTTGGCTCCAACTTTTTGGAGAATAGAGTGGTTTGCCTTACATGAAAAACAAAAACCAGAACAAGTTTTTTTTAAATCACGGCAACCTTGTCTACCCAAATATGGGATGGAGCATACTCCTTCCACTTTCACCTTTCAGCCCCAATCCAGGAGCCTTTGCAGCAAACTATTTTTGTGTTAAATTTATATTTACCAATAAAGAAATAAAAGGAGACTAGTATAGATCTATTTCAAGCTATTTAACTCTCGTCAGGTAGCCATATCTTTCTGGGATTCAAATCTGGGTTGCTTGCATTTTAGATAGATGTATTAACCTCTAAGCCACGGTCTCTCCTGGCTTTGCTGGCTATACCAGGGGAGAGATTAAGTTTTTTTTTTTAATCAGGGCAACCTGGTCTTCCAAAAATATGGGATGGATCATACTGCTTCCGACGAGAGCTAAATAGCTTGAAATAGATCTATACTCCCTTTATTTCTTTGTCAGTAAATATAAATTTAACACATAAAACCAGAAGAATAGAATAGAATAGAATAGAATAGAACAGAATAGAATGCTTTATTGGCCAAGTGTGATTGGACGCACAAGGAATTTGTCTTTGGTGCCTGTGCTCTCAGTGTACATAAAAAGACAAGATGCATTCGTCAAGAATCATAAGGTACAGCACTTAATGATAGTCATAGGGTGCAAATAAGCAATCAGGAAACAATCGATATCAGTATAAATCGTAAAGATACAAGCAACAAAGTTACAGTCCTGCAGTCATAAGTGGGAGGAGATGGGTGATAGGAACAATGAGAAGACTAATAGTAATAGTAATGCAGCCCTAGTGAATAATTTGACAGCAGTGAGGGAATTATTTGTTTAGCAGACTGATGCAATTCAGGAAAAAACTGCTCCTGTGTCTAGTTGTTTTGATGCGCAGTGCTCTATAGTGTCATTTTGAGGGTAGGAGTTGAAGCCATTGATGTGCAGGATGCGAGGGTCTGTAGATATTTTCACGGCCCTCTTTTTGACTTGTGCAGTGTACAGGCCCTCAATGGAAGGCAGGTTGGCAGAAATTGTTTTTTCTGCAGTTCTCCTCTGGCTGACAATTATGGAAATAATTCTGACATCAACATAAAATGCATTTCCTCACTCTCATCAGCAGCACCAGTAACTCTGCTCCCAGTTGCTGCTTTGGTTCCAAGTGCTTGCTTCTCCTCCAACTGTAGTGCTTAGTGGATAGCACTTATCCTGGGCATATGCCACTGCCTAATGATTGTTGCTGGTGTGTGGGTGTGTGCATGAATGTTTTGGGAAATGGATAGAGAAAGAGAGAGAGAGAGAGAGAGGGAGGGAGGGAGGGAGGGAGGGAGGGAGGGAGGGAGGGAGGGAGAGAGAGAGAGAGAGAGAGAGAGAGAGAGAGAGAGAGAGAGAGAGAGAGAGAGAGAGAGAGAAGAAAATGCTCCAAGCAGGAGGCTGGAGACCAAGGTAAGGATAAAATAGAATGAGATCAATAGGTCAAGGAAGTTATAGGTGCTTTGGGATATGTTTTCCATAAAATGAGAAGCGTGACCTATAAGTGTCAATCACCTGAGCCTCGGGGAATAATCAGTAATGAAGAAACTGGGTCAGCCTCCATTTACATCTCATTCAAGTTCAACATATAAGTTTTATGAAAGAAAATCAGGGCATGATCTGAAGATGCACGATGTGGACTGTTCCTGAAATGAAGTAAGTTTGGAACTGGTCTAAAGCTGAATAAGAACCCGTTTGAAAATCGATGTGTCTCTCCTTAAAGTTTAAAGAAGAACAAAAAAATAATAATAAGCAGGTGCTTTTAAAATGTAAAACAAGTCAAGGGGACTCTTACAAAATAGGTCAGGGGTCCTCAAATTTGGCAACTTTAAGACTTGTGGACTTCAACTCCCTGAATTTTCTAGCCAGCAGAGCCACCAGAACTGGCTGGAGAATTCTGGGACTTGAAGTCCACAAGTCTTAAAGTTGCCAAGTTTGAAGACCTCTGCAATAGGTACTGTAATGTAGAGAAGTACTATATAGGTAGTCCAGTGGTGGGTTTCAAAAATTGTTCGAACCTACTCTGTGGGTGTGGCCTCCTTTGTGGGAGTGGCTTGCCACCCATGTGACCAGATGGGAGTGGCTTGCCACCCATGTGACCGGATATGAAGATGCCGACGACACTTGTCAGAACCACCTTAAATTCCCTCACACACAGCACTGGCATGCATAAGAATAGGATGTAAACTTGATTTTTTAAAAGGCATCTTTGGTTTGCGTTAAAACAACTTCAACACACGCAATGTTCTGATTGCACCACAAACGCAGTAGTCATCCTTACCTTTCACAGAGGCACTGAGTTTTATAAATATGAGCATGATAGTGTAGAATAATCATATCCAAGGACCAGTGATGGGTTTCAAAAATTTTTGGAACCTCTTCTGTAGGTGTGGCCTGCTTTCTGGGTCCACTGGTGGAACCTCTTCTAACCGGTTCGGTAGATTTGACGAACCGGTTCTACCGAATAGGTGAGAACTGGTAGGAACCCACCTCTGATAGTCCCAAAGGAGCTTTTTGAAAAGGCAAATGGATTTTGCTTTTCCTGGAAGGCATTTTGCTTCTCATCCAAGAAGCTTCTTCAGTTCTCCAGAAGTTCTTCCAGAACTGAAGAAGCATCTTGGATGAGAAGCAAAACGTCTTCCAGGAACAACAAAGCCCAGTTGCCTTTTGAAAAAGCCCTTTTGGGGCATCCATGACCTGGATGACGATCCATGACCTGGATTGACATTTACTGTACAGGTACTGAAACGAAAATATGTGTGTGCCAAGTGGTGGTGAACGTGGGAGAACTGTTCCTGCTATTGTGTTAGCAAACTGCTAAAAATTCCCCCCCCCACCCCCCGGAAATGTGTTTTACATTTTTCAACAGCAGAATAGATTCTGCTTAAATAATATGCAGTGCCGTTCTTTTTGCTGATTTTCACATTCCCTTAAGTGTTTTGAAAATAGTGACAATATTTACATAAATGCATGACTCTTTTGTATTGAAACATCCTGACTTCTAGCATGTGTAATCAACCATCGGCAGAGCTCAGTCAGAACATGGCAGAGATTACAAGGTTAAAAAAAACAACAACCCCAAAAACCCACTTGTGTGATCTAGCCCTGGTAAGACAGCTTACACTTGACTGTCTCTATCTTGCAAAACTATTTTTTTCACTAGTAGATACATAATTATCTACCGCAGGGCTTGGAAGCTTAAAGAGTTCCAAAAATTCCATCCTAGGAGATTCATTTTTTTTCCTTGTTGCTTATTGGCTTCCAGAAAACAATCTGCCTATTAATCTCTTTCCTATACATACTTCTTCTTTCTTTCTTTCTTTCTTTCTTTCTTTTTTTTTTTTGAGGCGCAGGATCAAAAGTAACACAATAAGAAAAGAAAACAAGGTCTTAAAAAATAAATTTCAACTGCAGGGCTACAGCAGCTACAGAAGGACTACCGAAGGCAAGAGACATACTTTTCAAAATACGTTTACGGAGAGGGGAAAATACAGGCCAAGATCTGTCTTGCTCTGATGTCATTCACTATTTCAATTTAGTCCCAAAGGTGCTTTTCGGGAAGGCAACTGGACTTTCTCGTTTGTCTGGTTTTTTTGCTTCTCATCCCAGAAGCTTCTTCAGCTCCGGCAGGATAGTGAGGAATGGAAGGATTTATATTCCTTGCAGACAGTTGGTCATTTGCATCCTTTTAGAGGGTTGTTGGAACTTTCAGCTATACAATTTGGGATAAACACCCTTTGAATGGTGTGGGAATAAGGAATGGATTTCCAGAGGAAAAAAAATGCAGATTACAGGAACCAGGAGCACCACTCAGGTGACCTTGAGGACACAGATAAACCTCCAAGTGCTTCAATGACCCAGATTGTTGGGGACAATAGGCTGATTCTGTAAAACACTTAGAGACTTCTATAAAAGCAGTATATAAGTCTATTGCTATTGCTAATGCACACTGAAATAACCAGATCTTAAGGGCTTTTGGAAGGCCAACAGGGTTAAAATATATGAATTGGGGGCTGGTGGTTAGTGGTGATGGCAGCTGCTGTGACAAAGAATTCCTGTTTCTTGGCTCCCATCTGATGCCATGTCAAATATTGTCAGATCTGGTGGAGCAGGCAGAATTAACAGCAGACTGTTCCACTAATAAACCAACCCTATGACATACTGTTGCTGACCTGCACATTGATTTCCACCTGGGGACCTTAATGAAAGCTAATGGTGTTGCATTCTGGACATGTTGCAGCTTCTGAAAAGTCTTCCAGATCAGCCCTTTGTGCTAAAGATGAAAGGTCTACACAGTAGTAGAAGATTGGGGGGGGGGGGGGGGGGAGGAGAACCGTAAAAACCTACAGCCAGCCAGTCTTATTAGGGTTGAATCTAAGCCTGTTTCTCCCTAGCCAGATTTCCGAGGCCTTCTATAAAGGCTGTCATAGAAGATCTAGGGTATAATATCCTTTTTGAAGTCCACTTTGAAGACTAATACTGGGCACAATATTCCAAGTAGGTGATTGATTTAACTGCATAAAAGCATGGATAATATTTGATATGTTGCTTTTTTTAAGCAATTCTTTTTCTATGAATAAATTTTCTAATCTCCCACATGGATTTGCCACATTCACAACAGTCAACATCCTTTGATAATATCCCAACAGCATTACAGTAGTTTGAATTGAAGCACATTTTGCCTCAAGGTTTCCTGTACAACATCAAGAGGGTGGCATACAGCTGGAATATTAGAAAGTGAGAAAATGAATCCCATTGGTCATAACATAATTTGGTTTCAACAAAGTAAGATCATTGGGACAGCCTACAAAACATCTTGGTTAAGTCACTCCACTGAGGCGAGCCCTTATCTTCCAGTCAAGGCTATATCTAAAGTATCAAAAGCACTACAGAGAACTATTGACCCCAATCTAAGTCTTGTGAAGGGTTCACAACCTTGGCTGGCGTAGCATTAACTTCACTCAAAAGGTGAATCTCAGGAATGGCTTCCCTCAAGGTCAACTATCTGAAAGGGATCATCATCACTTGTCCCAGATAGTTTCCATTAACGCAAAAAGGAAAATCAACTATTCACCGTCCATTTTCTATCCCCTCCCCCCACATCACAGTTGGGGATAACCACCCACATGCCTACTTTGCCTTTTGGACAAAAGGAAATGATTGCACCGCCTGGCAAAATAATAGTATTAATTTTGACCCTGCAAATAATTAGGGAGAAAAATTATAACTGTCATACCAAGTACATTAGAAGTGTGCTTATACGTGGCATAATCTCAGCAGCAAATGCTTTCCAAAGAGCAGGTCAGCAAATCAAATCCAAGGCAGATGAATTTGAATCAAGCTAAAACCATAGCAATGGAGAAGGCACTTTGGTGAGACTGACACAAGTCTCTTGTAGAGCAAAGTCAACACTTTAATACAAACACCTGTAATCCTAAAGCACCAGTGGTGATATTCAGCCGGTTCCAACCGGTTCAGGCAAACCGGTAGTGGTGACCTGCAGATAGGCCTGTCCACCTGCCCCGGCTGTATGTCATCCTATTTAGCCATGTTTTCTAAGCCATGTGCACATGGGGGAAGGCGCATGCGCAAGCGCACTCACATTTTCAGTGCATGGTGAACAGGTGGTAAAAACATGTGAAACCCGCCTCTGCTTAGCACCCACAAGACTATATTAGTTATGAAACCATACTCAACAAGCCATGCATTAGAGAGATCTAGGAGCAGTAGTACCATTCATGGTGTATGTTCACAGAGAGCTGGAATCTTGGAACTCTGAAATTACGAACGATATCAAAAAAATAATTATTATGACTCCCAGTAAGTTCCTTTTTGAATGTGGATATTTACTAAGAAAACTGATTCAAATACGCGGTTAAGGAGCGGAAGCTGGTTCAAATTTGCAATATTATCTTCAGCAATAGCTGCAAATCTGATCTAATTTTCAGTGATCAGCTTTTGTCTTTTCTTCTGTGAGTGAGTTCTGAACCAAAGACTGGCCAGGAACAACACTAAGGATCCCGCATTTTATATTCTAGCAATATTGAACAAAGAAAATGCTAGGCAACAAGAGGAAACAAAGAAGAATGGACAAAATTACCCTTCTGCTCAATAGACTGTTCATAATGGTTAGGATATTAGACAAGTTGAAGTTCTTACTCAAACACCACTTAATCTCTCTCAGCCCAACCTACCTAGACTTATATTAAAGTTAATGAAGAAAAATCAAGTCACAGCCTTGATTTCATAAGGGAAATAGAAATACATTTCAAATCCTTGACTTGAAGAGGAAGAGGAAAGACTGGAACCAACTGAGAAAGTCTACAATAGTCTCTGGAATTCCAAGATGTTTTCTATGAATATGGAGTATCTCGAGTTTTAAGTATCAAAATTTGTAGTTGGCTATTTGGAGAAGGATAACCTCAAGCAATCTCTGTAAGTTCCTCTAGTCCTCCACATCTTTCATCTGCACTTAATCATCTTCTTTTAACAACCCTATAATCCCATGCAGGGTAGAATCTGGGCAACCGAATGGAGCTAGCAGCATGTTTACTGGCCGGATGCCCTTCCTGTTGCCAATGTGGAGATTTGTTCTGCAGATATATTCTCATTGTGCCCAGAGAGAGAAATATCTGCCTCTACCTAGGTTCGAACTCATAGCCTACTGATTGTGAGGCAAGAACTCTACCTCTCGGCCACCGCACCACTCCTTTCACCTACATTTAATGACTAGTCTATTTTAATTTTTCAGATTTTGAAGAGCGATAAATGAACAAGGCATCCATGCATTATTTATAAAGAGTGAGGAAAGGCTTGCGTTGGGGTAGGTACTCAGCTAAGAACTGGTAAATTTTGAAAATTTTCTTAACAATTGCAATTGGGATTATGGGGATTGCAGTTGCTAAGTGATGTAATCATCTGACATCTTGTTTTATGGCTCCATCCAGTGGTGGGATTCAGCCGGTTCGCACCACTTCGGGAGAACCGGTTGTTAAGTTTCTGAGCAGTTTGGTGAACTGACTGTTGGAGGAAATCATTAGAGCAGAGAACCCATTGTTAAATTATTTGAATCCCACCACTGGCCACATCACTTAGCAACCAAAATTCCAGCCTATAATCCTTTGCACTCAGTAAAAGCAGGCTGGGAATAAATGC
Source organism: Thamnophis elegans (assembly GCF_009769535.1). Classification (NCBI taxonomy): domain Eukaryota; kingdom Metazoa; phylum Chordata; class Lepidosauria; order Squamata; family Natricidae; genus Thamnophis; species Thamnophis elegans. Next base: position 64,235,705 of record NC_045548.1, read on the forward strand.
TTCTGTTTTCAGAGGTGTAGGACCAACTCATAACCATTTTACTAACATCTTACACAACTATATTTGCTCCACAATCATCATCTTGGAAATGATTTGGAATTTGTCTCTTAAGTCATGACACCCCACCGAAATTATGGACTTTTTCTTTATTTTCTGGCCTGTATTCAGGGCAACAGCTTGCCTGATGAACTTGAAAACTTTTTGGGTCATTTTGGTTCATTTATTTGGCTTGGCTTGTTTTTGTTTTGTTTTGAGAAGGTAAATTTTAATGCCCATTTAAACATCTATTCTGTAATATTTCTATCATGAGCTTTCATAAGGCTCAGAGGATAAACCAATTACTTCTTGACTTAATCAGGCAAGACTGGATCAAGCTCAATCAAGGGAAAGAAATCTGATTTGGCAGGAGAAATCAAGGGATTACAGATATTCCAAATCAACTTTCTTAGCGACAACTTACTCATTTAGAACAATAGGAAGATGTTCGCTTAATAGCAAGTTAAAGTTTTATGGTTGAGGTCTAGACTTTATCATATAGGTAAGACAAGATTGCCACTAAGCTGAGTTGATCCAAGTAGTTAAAACGTTATTATATTTTGAGTCCAAGATGATAAGATTCATTAGTGGACAGAAAATACTTTTGATCAAATGTGTTACATCTATTCCAATTTTGACTCCAAGTTGAGAGAAGATTCTATAGTGCTGGATGAGTTTTTACTTTCTTTGATATGAAAAGCGTGAATATGGAAAAATGAGGATATACTTTCAAGAAGAGATTGGACAGCCATTTGTCTAAGGTCTCCTGCTTGGATGGAGGGTTGGACTGGAGAATCTCTGGCATCCCTTCCAACTCTATTATTCTGTTCTGTTATTCTGTTATACTTGCCATGACCACATGTATCCACGTAACCAAGCCCAAAGAACATCTGGAATGGTATAGGATCTCTTGGCATGGGCAGAGGGCTGGACTAGAAGACCTCCCAGGTCCTCTCCAACCCTATTATTCTATGTGTCTATGGAGCTTCTCAGTCGTCCAGGTCATGGTTGTCCCAAAGGTGCCTTTTCAAGAGGCAACTGGACTTCCTGGTTTTTCTTTGAAGACTTTTCGCTTCTCATCCAAGAAGCTTCTTCAGCTCTGACTGGATGGTGGAGAAGTCAGAGCTGAAGAAGTTTCTTGGATGAGAAGCAAAACATCTTCAAAGAAAAACCAGAAAGTCCAGTTGCCTCTTGAAAAAGCACCTTTGTGACCTATTATTCTATGTTCTGTGTTGTTGCTCAGTTTCTTCCAGAATGAGTTTCATCTGTTTTGGTTTGAGTTTTGGAAGAACTTCTTAGACTAACAGGTTGGAATTATGTTGGGTCTGGTAGTAAAAGCTTTCACCTGGGCCATGGATTTAACCCTGTTACGATCCAGAGAACTCAGCATTAAAGTTAACACAACTCAGCTGCTGAAAATAGCTTTTGACCAGACCTTTCCTTCCATCTATGCAAGCTTTTCCAACCTAGCACCTTTTAGATGTGTTGGTTCCAGTCTCTGCCAATCCTGCAAGCATCAATTCATAACAGAAGGTGACAGAAAACACCCAGTACTGATATCACAGCATAACAAAACATAAAGTGTTGGCCAGCTGGATTTCAGACAATGGAAGAGATCAGCACGGGGAATAATACTGTATTGACTAACACTAGAATCCAAATAATTAAGCACAAAGCTTCTGTTTTCAAAATCAGCCCCTATGAAGTCAAACAATGGATGCTTTCCTCAGCAGCATGAGTGATAGGGAAGCAAATCATCATGATTTCATTTCCATTAATTAACACAGAATATACTTGTCTCCAGAAGGACCAACTCCTGTATGCAAATATGTGCTAGGAAACAACAGAAGGGCTTGTTTCTAATACAAAAAAGAGAGGCTCTTATCATAACAGGCAGGTAGTCCATAATACATAAATCACCTGTTTGTTTTTTTTATTATTTCCCTCTTGCTCGGTGTGAGGGAGAGTGCTCAGGTTGGCACGAGACCTCCTTGTGCATAAGTTCAACGCAGGGAGAAGCATCAAATTAATCTCTCCCTGCTTGAAGGTGACCTTCCTGTCTCACCTTCTGCCTTCTCCTGGAGTCGAACGCTTCCTACCTTGTGTGAGCAGCTGCAGGTTTCGAACTTCCTCCCTCACTTTCAGCTGGAGCACTTGCTGCAGAATGTGCTGACGCAAGCTCTCCTGAGCAATCCCCATTCGCTCCAGCTTTTTGTCGGTTAACCGGAGCAGTGCGCGGCCTGGATCCAAAGGAAGAGACAAGAGGAAGAAGGATTACTCCAGGATTTGCGTTTAATGAATAAAAAAAAATTCTACATGCTGTCAATACTTTCGTTCTAGGAGAGAAAACCTGCCCGTGGCGCCAATATTCTCTCGGAAATAATCTGATTCACAATGGGATAGATTGAGAGGAATAGGTGGGCCCCCGAAATATTTGTTGGCTCAGTGATTTAATTACATTCCACACTGGAGATCCAGGTTCCGAAGATGAAATAGCTCATTGAGATTCCAGCGCCTGTACTTGTTATAGGAAAGGAGCTGTGCTTGATATGTTATGGTCAAAAAGGTAGCTATGAGGACTGCACAATTGCTTAGGAGGAGAACATAGAGCAAGAACAATAGCATTTAGACTTAAATATCACTTCATAAGACTTTACAGAAAGGGATGCGGTGGCTCAGTGGCTAAGATGCTGAACTTGTTGATCAGGAAGGTCGGCAGTTCGGCGGTTCGAATCCCTAGCGCCGCGTAACGGAGTGAGCTCCCGTTACTTGTCCAAGCTTCTGCCAACCTAGCAGTTGGAAAGCATGTAAAAACGCAAGAAGAGAAATACGGACCACCTTTGGTGGGAAAGTAATAGCATTCTGTGCCGTTTTGGTGTTTAGTCATGCTGGCCACTTGACCATAAAGATGTCTTTGAACAGCACTGGCTCTTTGGCTTTAGCAATAGCAATAGCAGTTAGACTTATATACCGCTTCATAGGGCTTTCAGCCCTCTCTAAGAGGTTTACAGAGTCAGCATATTGTCCCCAACAATCCGGGTCCTCATTTTACCCACCTTGGAAGGATGGAAGGCTGAGTCAACCCTGAGCCGGTGAGATTTGAACAGCCAAACTGCAGAACTGCAGTCAGCTGAAGTAGCCTGCAGTGCTGCATTTAACCACTGCGCCACCTCGGCTCTTGAAACGGAGATGAGCACCGCCCCCTAGAGTCAAGAACGACTAGCACATATGTGCGAGAGGAACATTTACTTTTACTAATGCTTTACAGCCCTCTCTGATTGGCTTCCAGAGTCAGCATATTGCCCCCAATAATCTAGGTCCTCATTTTACCAATCTCAGAAGGATGGAAGGCTGAATCAGGATCAGACTGCTGCAGTTAGTTAGCTTGCAATACTGCATTCTAACCACTGTGTCACAACAGCTCAGTTTTATATACTCAAGATCTCAAGTTCAATCCCTGGTCCCTGTGCTTAGAAGGAACATCTAGCAAGCAATGGGAGAGATCTTTGTTGAATAGGTAGGAAATAAATTGTACTTGTTGAGGGCTCATTTGTATGGGGTCAGTGTAAAGTAGTTGTACTTATCTACAATATTCTGCCACTTTATTCAGATGCATCCCTCACAACAGAAGACAATGTAGACAACAGAAGCCAAAGTAGAGTAACACAATCAATTAAACTATCAAAAATATTTTTAAAAAATAAAGTGCAACAGGAGAAACAGGTCTTTAACCCAAAACTTGCACGTACAACAGGATTGTGCTTGGGTGATGGGCTGGTGGAAACATTACTTAATAAGAAAGATGTTAATCTGGAACAATCTTCACAGAGGACTATAAGTCCCAGCTCTTCCTTGACCTTGTGACCATCAAAAGATTGACAATCTCTGTGGTGACATAGTGGCCTCAGAATGTAATCTTTAACTGTCCTCGGGTCCTGGAATAATAATGCTCTTTGGCCCTCCAAATATTTATTTATATCCTGCCTTTATTGTATGTGTGTATGTATCATCGTCATTGTAGCCATTGTCTATCCACTGTGCAAATTGCTGTGCTGTCCTTCCTTCCTTCCTTCCTTCCTTCCTTCCTTCCTTCCTTCCTTCCTTCCTTCCTTCCTTCCTTCCTTCCTATATTTTCCCCAAAACAAGAATCCTATCAAGTGAGTTGGGCTGAGAGAGAGTGATTGATCCAAGGTCATCCAATTGGCTTTGTGCCTAAAGTGGGACTAGAACTCACAGTCTCCTGGTTTTTAGGCCAGTACCTTACCTATTAGACTTTAGATAGTCCTATCAGGAGAAATATTTCATTTTGGTATGGCTCTTCTTTATTAAATAGTAGCAATCCTAAAATCTAACCCCGACCTAATTGTTCAAATACTATCCATTGTTTTTGAGTGATATTGGGAGAACACCAGCTATCCCACACAATGAAGAAGCTTCTAGTTTAAGAAGAAAAAAGTTAATAAAAACTGAACATTTTAATTCCTGGAAGTGTTTCAGCAAATAATTTATTGTCCTGATGGGAACTATATTGATCCTTTACTCTCCTCTTGGAGATAAAAGACTGTTAAGATAGTTCTGTTTTTCAGCTGAACCTATTCAGGAAGCCTTGATGATTTGAAGAGGAAGAAATAATCATAACTCGAATTCCCGTCTGAAGTATAAATTCGAGCACAAATCATATTTAAGCTGCTTTGGAAATGCATTGCAAAATGTAAGACAGCCATTTTTTGGAGCTTGCAGGAAGAACCTCAAAGAGCCACAAGGCAAATTAAATACAAGTCTAAAACTTTGGCAGACGGACATATAAATTTACATTACTTGTTCCTTGTACATTTACAAACTCATTTCCTAGATGCGCTAACTGTTCAGTAAATATGGCTGTAGGTAAAGTCCTGTCTGAGGTAAACTCAACTCTTGGGAACTTCCTTGACATATCCATGCAGTTTTCCTGGATAGTTTACTGCCGTTTTCTTCCAAAATGCTTTTGACTACTGAATCCAGCCTTAGAGTTCTCAGTGGTCTCCAGAGGTGGTATTTTGCCAGTTTGCCCCAGTTTGAACAAACCATAGTGGTGGTGGCAGAAGGCGCTGTGCACCTGCCCAGACATCATCATGGATGCTCTGCACATGGGCATGCACTTCCTATTCCGAATCGGTAGCGAAGGTAAGAGGATTTCATCCCATTCAAGTGTGAATGATGCTTGATCCTGCTTAATGTCAAAATATGGCCAACGTTACTGTTGTAGCCTCGTAAGTCCTCGGACTTACAAATGACAGCTCGGCAGCAGCCAGGCACGTCTTAGCCAATCAGACGCGCCTGCAAGTTGCCGGGCTGTCATACGCGAGGCTATTGGCTCGTCCGTCTGACAGCTCAGTATAAAAGGCTGTCAGACGGAGAAGAGGTGCCGGTCTACTTACAGTTTCTGTTCTTGCCTGTAATAAACTGTCTTGAAGGTTACCTCAGAAGCCTCTTTGTCTTTTCTGCCGCCGATCTAACAGTTACCCAAGGTCAAATAGCTGCTAAGGCTATAGATTGATTTTATTTTCAATTAGACAAACCATTACCTGTTGGATCATCATTTCCTAGATAGTTCCTCTTACCTAAACATAGAAACAGAATGACCAAGGAAAAAAGAAGCAGTAGGAGTGGGAGTGAGTTTTGATTTCCTGTCAGTTTCACCATGGCTGTCCCGTCTCCCCTTTTAGCAGTTGATGGTGGGACCAGCTACCCAGCCTCCAGAAAGCTAGAATGGGACCAGATCTCCAGTGGCCAAAGGAGGGGCTGGTCTACCAGGCCTCTGGAGGGCTATGCCAGGACTGGTTGGCTAAAATTCCAAGCAGTGGTGTGGAGACACATCATACTGAATCAGCCCCTACATCTGCCAAATTTCAACCCAAGAGGAGTCATGGATCTCAGGATGCATTTTATAGACGAGTCCACATGATTCACTTAAAAACTGTGGCAAAATGTTGTTATAATATTGGGCATGACTCCCTTAACAGCAATCTTGCTTAGTCAAAGACATTCTGATCTAATTGTGGTCATAAGTCAAGGACTTTATATAAGGTATTCCTTTTACTTCTTTTTAAAGTCCTGCTTTCCTTTCACCAATGGATACAACAACCCAGAGCCACTAAATCCTGAACAAGTGTTGTGGCCTGCCAGTGGCCAGTGGAGCTGACATCTGAATCAGACAGTGAGGAGGTTGGGGAGGAATATGGGCCAGCCTTGGAGTTTGGGGAAGGCTCTAATGAGGGCTCTGTGTCGGAGGCAGAGAGGGAGCCAGAGCCATATACCAGTTGATTAGCTGTCTTCAGAGTCAGACATCAGTGAAGCAGACGAACAGCTGGAGCCTGTTCCCAGTGTGCGCATGAGCAGAGTTGCCAGACAAAGGGAACAACTAAGGAACAAGGGTCAACTTGGGAGTGAGGCCACAGGTCGACGACGAATGGCCCCTCCCATAGGGAATAAAAGAGGAGTGAAAGGGGAGTGGAGTTTGCAGGAGACAATTATTTCGCTTAATTGGTTTCGTGACTCTCCGAGACTCCTTGCCAAGTTTCAAAGATATCAGCCTGGCAGCTCTCCAAGCCAGATAAGGTCTGTGACTGTAAATTCACCCTTGAAAGACTTTGCTGGATGTGAATGAGAGGAATTCACAGTAACTTAATAAAAAGGGGTTTTTGTCGGGACAAGGAGTCTGTTTTGTGTTTTGGGGAAGCCTGGGTCAGAACAACAGGGCTCTTTGGGAGATGCTTAATACTTTTGCCCCAATATTGTTGTGTTAGTATTTCCACCTATTTCCCCACAGGCGTTCAGTAAAAATCAAAAATGGTGGATGGCCATCACTTAGGATTTAGTCTGGAGGATTGCCCATCTGCCAAGAAAATATGCAATATTATGCTAGGGATGATTAGAAAGCACCTTGAGAGTATAATAGGAAGATAGGATAGTAAATGTGTTCCCAGCCACCCCCATCGCAAAAATAAAAAAAATTAAGTAGGTAAATAAGCAAATGTCTTCGAAATCTTCCTCACAGTATTTTCTCCAACAATTAGGTGCATTCACCTTTCCAGAGGTGGGTTCCTACGGGTTCGAACTGGTTCGGCCGAATAGGTAGTAACTCAGCCTGCCAGGCCCCCCAACTGGTTCTCTCGATCTTGTTTTTTGCTTCTGGCATTTTTTTTTTGTAAACCATTTTTTTTCATTTTTAAACAAACAAGTACAGACACACATAAAACATAAAAACATCTTCCAATTCCGTACAGCGTGTTAATTGGTTACAAAACGTTTTGTACATTCTCACCATAGTCATCACTTACACTTCATATAAAATCTCGTATTATCAATCTGACATATATGTAAACAATTACTATCATTATTATGCATTTATTTGACTATAATTGTCATTACTACATTTTATGTGAGATATTCTACATTTTAGGTAAATTTATATTATGACACTTCATTACATCATCCTAAATCCATCCAGTAATAGTACATCTTTATAAAATTCTTCATCTACCATTGATAAGATAAAATCTATATTTTATAAAATTGTTCCAATTGTTCCAAATTTGGTTACCAAGCTTTTATGCATCCTCTCCATAGTCCTCACTTACAACTTATATAAAATCTCATATTATCAATATATATGTATACCGTATTACCCTTATTAATCATTCATTTGACTATAACGATTATTACTTCATTTTATACAAAATATTCTAACTTTAAATGAATTCAAATTAATGTTTATTATAACATTTCATTACATCATCCTGTATCTATCCAATAATAGTGCAATCTTTTATTTCTTGCCATTTGTGGTATTTGTATTCTAATTGCTGTTTTAATAAATCTCATCTTTTGGCAACTTATATTTCACGGCGTATCTTGTACAGGCTCGAAACTCATCATCCGATCCTTCCATCATCTTCCCTTTAGTTATCACCAATGCTTGTGGCAATGCTTCACCTAAGCGAACTGGCAGTAGCAGCAGCAGGAACCCACCCCTACACCATTCCCAAAAAGTTGCCTACCATTGGAATAGCCCAATATTATCAGCACTGAGGCACACCTTATTTTCTTCCTTTCGGTTCTTCCTATTGTTGTTTTTAAAGAAATGTTCTTGTGAAATCTTGCTCTGTCCTTTTCTCTATATATATACTGTAACAAAGGCAACAGTAAAAATAATGGCTTTCTGTCTGGATGGTCTCTTGGGATGAGCCGATAGACAGAGAAAGGAAGCAGTATGCTTCCTCCCATATTTGGGCATACCAGGGGTTGTGATGCAAAACACATACCTATTTCCGTGGCTCAGCTGATAAAGGAGGAGAACCTGTGGCTTAGTGGCTAACACAACGGCCTAATATGTAATACAGCACAGGTTCAAATCACAGTAAGGGTATGGCTAGCTGATGAGAGCTAAATAGCTTGAAATAGATCTATACTAGTCTCCCTTTATTTATTTATCAGCACAAATTGCAACACACACGTATGTATGTATGTATGTATGTATGTATGTATGTATGTATGTATGCTGCTATTATGCTCTGAAAAGAATTGCTGTATTCTTGTCCTATAAAGGCAGGCAACGGCTTTATAGTTTATTCCTGCATGGTTCGTTTGTATGATATATGTCCTGAGGGCAAAGACAGAGCTATCATGGAAGATTCTTAAAGTATTAGAAAGAGGACATGGCTTGCATGCAAAAATGTTGAGGATTGAACCTGGGTTCAAGTCCCAGCACTGCATGGAAAGATCTACCTTTGAAACACTGCAGAAAACCATTATCAGTCAGTGAGCTAGATGACTGTTAAGATCTATTCTTATCTCCTATTCTCTATTGCCTGGAGAAGAAAAGGTCATTTTTCTTGTCTTCTGACTGGTAACAGAACATTCTCCTGTCCGTGAGCCAGAAAATAGCAGCAATGTTTCAACAGAATGAAACAATCTCACAGTTTTTATGTAGTCAACAAATTATAATTTGAGATCAACCAAGCTGTTCTGAACTAGGCTTCTCCAGCAGCAGGGAGCCGAGTCCTCATCCCAATATACCCCTTTTATTTAATTTACAGTGAATTCCTCTCCAGCAAAGTCCCAGCCCACAGTCTTTCAAGATAGTTCACAATTACCGACCTTTATCAGTCTTGGAGAGTGGCCAGGCCGATATCTTTCAGACACCATAATCAGAGGTGGTATTCAGCAGGTTCTGACCAGTTCTGAAGAACCGTTAGCGAAAATTTTGAGTACTTCGGAGAACGAGCTCCCCGTGGAGATTCGAACCCTCATCACCCTCCAGGCCTTCCGCAAAGCCCTTAAAACCTGGCTGTTCCGACAGGCCTGGGGCTAAAGAGCTGTTGCCCCCGTCTCGAATGGTATGACTGCTGTGTGTTTTTAAATTATGTATTATTATGTTCCGTTTCTTTATTTTTTATTTTTTGTCTGTACCCCCTTCCCCTGATTTGAATTGTGAGCCACTCTGAGTCCCTTTGGGGAAAAGGGCGGCATATAAATGTAATAAAATCTAATTTAATCTAATCTAATTTGTAAATACCACATCTGAATGGCACTGCCCCTATCTATTCTCTGTCTCCTAAGTCCCAGCTGATCAGGAGGGAATGGAGATTATGCAGTATCCTTCCTCTGCCATGCCCACCAAGCCACGCCCACCAAGCCATTCCATACCCACCAAGCCACGCCCACAGAACCGGTAGTAAAAAAAATTTGAATCCCATCACTGGACACAATACTTGGCAAGAATGCAGGAATGAACTCATTGTCTCCTGCAATCACCCCTCCCCTTCACTCCCCTTTTATTCCCTATGGGAGGGGCCATTCACTGTCCACCTGTGGCCTTACTCCCAAGTCAACCCTTGTTCCTTAGCTGTTCCCTTTGTCTGGCAACTCTGAACATGTGCACACTGGGAACAGGCTCCAGCTGTTCATCTGCCTCACTGATGTCTGCTGCTAACTGTCAGACAGCCCTGGCCCCCTCTCTGACTCCGACACAGAGCCCTCTTCAGAGCCTTCCCCAGACTCCAGGACTGGGCCATGTTCCTCCCCAACCTCCTCACTGTCTGAATTTGCTGCCAGTTCCCTTGACGCTGGCGGGCCACAATACAAGTCTCGTGCAATAGCTGTCTGCACAATTAATTCTACCACGCAATCCTTATGAAAATATTAGTTCACTCTTCAGTTCTGAACAAAGGTGTACTTTTCCACAAACCTACAGATCCTACATCTTCTTCTTCTTTAACCGAACACTATTAAGAATGTCAAATTGTGGATGGTGTTAATATTTATAAAATTAAATAATTGATGTTAGAAGAAATGGAAAATTAAAAGTGCACTATATCATCATCTTCTTTTAATGACCTCATAATCCCTTACAGGGTGGAGTCTGGGCAACTGAATGGAGCTGAGCATTTACTGGCCGGATGCCCTTCCTGACGCCAATGCGGATTCATATTCAGCAGATATATTCCCATCATGCCCAGGGAGAGAAATATCTGCCCCCACCTAGGATCGAACTCACAGTCTTCTGATTGTGAGGCGAGAGCGCCACCTCTAGGCCACTGCACCACTCTAGAAGTGCACTGTATGTAAAGGAGAAAAGAATGCAGACAGCAAGCCATGCTATTTCAACCTATATCTCCGTAACTCTCTACAGAGATTCCATAGGAAGCTTATTGGCTTAACAGCAGGATTACCGATGGACCTTTTTCCTATGTGATCCTCTACATTCTAATACCATCAAATCCAAGAGAGAGAGAGAAACTGAAGTCTGAATGACACCAGATTTAGGTATAGTGTGAAAGTTAAAGGATGATGTTTAGCTTTGAGGATCTTTGAGCAAGCTAATCTTGGTTGATGGATAACCAACTAAAGAATTGTCCTGGCTAGTTTCATATAAGTAAGTTACTCTTGTATTGATATTTCATTGGCATGTATAGGGAAGATGTGAAGCCACAGCTGGTAAATAGGTTTCAATCAGCCTTGCAATTTTATTAAAAATATAAACTGCTTATTAAGTTCTCACAATTGTAATTACAAAGCCTTCAGCTCTGGATCAACAAAATAGCGTCTTGTTTTATCTCCTATTCATAGACATAATGCTAATCTATTCTAAAGCAGTTTAGGTATTCTTAGAGGTATTCAGCAGTATTCTTAATTGCACATTGTTAATCCGGTATTATGTATAAACAATAAAGGCAGCCTTTCAAAAGTAATGAAATGGGGAAGAGCGAAGCTTGCCAACTGGATTGTGAGATGTGAAAGAAAGGAAGAAAAGAGACACATTCCGCAAACATGAAAAATCTTTAATACTTTAATATAAGGTATTCTCGTTCCTTTTAGGCCCGTCTGCCAAAATGAATTTCTATAACTAGGTAATATATACAACCAGCCAAACAAAGCAGCAAACCTCCAAAAATTCCACAAAATATGTATTTGTTAAACAAATTTATATAACTGCACAACTCACACAGTGAGGCTTGGTGGCGTACAACATTAAAAGTCCACAGTTTTTTTTAAAAAAAATCATAATTTAACCCCCACCCTGACCTCTAGCCCATGAAGGCAAATAATGATCAATTAAGCATTAGAAGAAAACAACTCACATTTACATTGTGATAAAATACTGTTTTATTTGCTCTGGAAGCAAGGGATTGGTAATTCTTCATTATTGGAATAACTATGTTGGGAAGGAAGTAAATAAATCCTCTAGTTATTGATAAACAGCTGTCAAGAGTATGAGTTGTGCTTAAACACACTATTAAAATTGAATGTGAGAAAGACAGCAATAGTATCATATATGAGATCAAGGAGTTTCTCATATATATATAGCTAACAATGCATAGGCTCTACCGAGCTCTGGTAATAAGAAAGAGCTCTGGCAATGAGAAAATGGGACTAAAATTAAACAATAAGAAGGCCAAACTAATGACAACACATACAACATTCAACCTTAGAATTGGCAATGAAGACATCACTGAAGAGGTGATTAGCTTCTGCTTTTTAGGATCAACTCTTAACAGAACAGACAGTCAAGAGATACAGGGTGGCCTAGAGGTTAGGGCACTGAGCATCTTGATCAGAAGGTTGATCAGAAGAAGTTCAAGACCCGCATGATGCGGTGAGCTCCTGTTCTTCCCCCAGCTCCTGCCAACCTAGCAGTTCGAAAGCATGCAAATACAAGTAGATAAATAGGTACCACTTCAGTGGAAAAGTAACAACATTCCATGCACCTCGGCCTATAGCAGTGATGGGATTCCAATAATTTAACAACCAGTTCGACCAGGGTCAGGCTAGCTGTCGTGAGAAGCTTGGCCCATCCCCGTCCTCCAGCTCTGCCGCACATGTGGGATGAGCCTCCCACGATGGGCAAACCAGTTGTTAAATAACTTTTTCCTCCACTATCAAAGTGGATCCTGGGCACTGAACTGCAATGGGAAGAAATGGGAAACGGAGCAGCCGGCAGGAGGGAAGGAGGAGGATCAGGGAGAAGAAAGAGGGAAAGCGGTCTTCTCCTCCTCACACTGGCCACTCTGTTGCTCGTTTCTCCATTGCAGCACAGCGCAGCACCTAGATTCATTTTGATAGTGAGAGGGGGGACACAACCAGTGTGAACCGGCTGAATCCCACCACTGGCCTATAGTCTTGCTGGCCACATGACCATGAAAGCATCTTCAGGCAAAGTTGGGAACAGAGATGAACACAAGATGACTGGACAGAGGAAACCTTTACATTTTCATTAACAGTAACAGAACGAGCGGTCAAGAGATACACCATAGACTAGCACTAAGAAGCACATGAAGACCTTAGAAAAGATATTCAGATACTGTGATGTGTCTGTATCTACAAAGATCAGAATATGCAAGTCATGATACTCCCTGTGACACTCCATGAAAACAGAAGTTGGATTTTGAAGAAGCAGGATAGGAAGAATATTCAGACTTTGGAACTTTGGTGTTGGAGATTCCCAGGAGTTTCATGGACAGCTAAGAAAACACACCGATGGATCATCAAACAAATCAACCCAGGCTTCTTACTTAAGGTGACTAGATTTTCAGATTGGTAAAGAGGGACACATTTGACCGGGGGGGGGGGGGGGGGGCTGGCTTGATTAAAAATTTTATACGGAGCAACAAAAATTTTCATACAACGCAAAAATAGTATCCGCTCTTGCGTGGAGGTCTGAAGAGGCAGAGGGGTGGGAGGGGCGTGAAGGAACCAGCGCAGCAGCGGCGGCGCTGGGAAAGTGCTGCCCCCGGAGCCCAAGGGTGGGCGGGCTGGCGAGCGGGCGCCTTTCTCGCAAACAGGGAAGGGGAGGAGGGCGGCGGCGGTGGCTGTTTCACTAACCCCGCGCAGGTTACTAATTCCCACTGGTTACTCACCAGTGAAGCAGCAAAACAAAGCAAATAGCCGTGAAGGCGAAATGAAATGGAGACTCGTGCGACTCACACAGCATGCTAAGTGGACTCCAGCCAATCAGTGAGCTGGCTGGAGCCCAGGCCAATCAGTGAGCGGCAGGCTGGGCTGGCTTAGATTAGTGTAAAAATAGATGGGGGAACAAACGAGCGAGCTAGCGGCAGCTGATGGGTGGGGGAGTGAGCGAGCCCCAAAATAAAGCGAGGGTTTTCAAGAACGGCCCAGGACGCGGGACAAATTATGAAAAGGCATGCCTGTCCCACCAGATGCGGGACGTCTGGTCACCTTATTCTTACTGGAGGCCCAAATGACCAGGCTCAAAGTTTTGAAAGACAAGACAAAGGGAAGCAAAGAAAATATATAAGTGAAAAAAAGTGCAAAGAAGACAATTCAAGAGAAAAAAAAGAAAGGAGAAGGAAAAGTTTTAACTGGCTTCCAGTCTTCTTAACACCAGTTACATGTATGTCTATATCTTCTCTCTGTAAGATTAAAACATAATTTCCTTCTTTCCATTGTCTACCCTTTCTAATAATCAAATCCCTAAATCACAAAATTCACTTTCTTTTCTCGGCAAAAAGTCCCTAAGGGGTTTCCAGTCACTAATAACTGTAGTTATAGTCCTTTCAAACAACTCAATTTTGCCGTCTCTGCTAATTCTAACATCGTCGCCAGACATACCTCCGTTGTGATTCAGGTCTTTCCATTTCTGTGCATGTAATAATCTTGTAGAAGTTTTCATATATAAAATCAATTTTCCATAACACTTTTCTAATTATCTACCCATTAAGTCCCACAAGAAGAGTTCTGGTTTCAATTCAAATTATCCTATTTTGGACCATTATGCAAAGAAGTAGCTCTCTGAAAAAGGCTGTAATGCTGAAAGGGAGAAAGAAGATGATGAGGAACAAGGCAGATGGGTGTTTGCTAAGAACTGACACTGATTTGATGGCACATGATCAATCGGTAAAGCAATCAATCATGCCATATAACATTAAAACATCTACAATATAATAGAAGAGCACTTAGATGTATATACCGCCCCCTAGGGTTTTACAGCACTCTCTGGGCAGTTTACAACATCAGCATTATTTGCATATTTCCCCCAACAATCTGGATCCTCATTTTATCGACCACAGAAGAATGGAAGGCTGGGTCAACCTTGAGCTCTCTCAGGATCGTGGGCAGAGTTGGCCTGCATTACTGCATTCTAACCACTGCACCACCTTGTGGTAATCAAGTACATTAACAAAATATTCTAAAGGGGATTCCACTCAACTGGCCCTAATGCCTGGCGGGGACAGAGGTTTTCCTACAAATAAGCAGAGTTGGGACCTGTCCAATGGTGGGATTCAGGGCTGGGTTTCGACCGGTTCACACTGGTCCCTGCGATCCGGTTGGTCGCCGAACCCGGAAGTAAGTAACTTCCGGGAACGGCGAAGCCCCCCCCCTGCGCCCGCGCGCGCCCGCACACCCGCGCCCGCTCCTTACCCGTTTTTTTTGAATTTTGAGCTTTCCACGCATGCGCAGAACGCCTGCGCGATCCTCCAGGAGCAGCTGGAGCATCGCGCAGAAGCTAGTACGCATGCACGCGCGCGCCGCGTGCGTGCGTGAGGACGCCGCCGGCCTCGTTCCAACCGATCCCGTTGGAACGGGGCGAGAAACCCACCCCTGGTGGGATTCAAATAATTTAACAACCGGTTCTCTGCTCTAATGATTACTTCCACTAACCAGTTCACCAAACTGCTCAGAAACTTAACAACCGGTTCTCCTAAAGTGGTGCAAATTGGCTGAATCCCGCCACTGGACCTGTCATGTATCAATTCCTGTGAGTTAGATGAACAAAATCTGGTGGGAGGAAGAGATAATAGTGTCTTTCTTATCACTCTTATCTAATAAGAGTGCTTCCACCTGTTTTCCTTTCTCAGCTAAAAAACAGAACAGAATAGACTAACAGAGTTAGAAGGGACCTTGGAGGTCTTCTAGTCCAACCCCTGTGTAGGTAGGAAACCCTACACCACTTCAGACAAATGGATATCCAATCTCTTCTTAAAAACATCCAGTGTTGGAGCATTCATAACTTCTGGAGGCAAGTTGTTCCACTGATTAATTGTTCTCACTGTCAGAAAATTTCTTCTAAATTCTAGGTTGCTTCTTTCCTTGATTAGTATCCATCCATTGCTTCTCCTCATGCCTTTAGGTGCTTTGGAGAATAGCTTGACTCACTCCTCTTTGTGGCAGCCCCTGAGATATTGGAACACTGCTATCATGTCTTCCCTAGTCCTTCTTTTCATCAAACTGGATGCAACCGTTCTTTATATGTTTTAGCCCCTAGTCCCCTAAACATCTTTGTTGCTCCTCTCTGTACTCTTTTTAGAGTCTCAATGTCTTTTTTACATTGTGGTGACCAAAACTGGATGCAGTATTCCAAGTGTGGCCTTACCAAGGCATTATAAAGTGGTACTAACACTTCACGTGATCTTGATTCTATCCCTCTGTTTATGCAGCCTAGAACTGTGTTGGGTTTTTTGGCAGCTGCAGCACACTGCTGGCTCATATTTAAATGATTGTCCACTAGGACTCCAAGATCCCTCTCCCAGTAATTACTATTGAGTGAGGTACCACCTATACTGTACCTGTGCATTTTGTTTTTCTTGCCTAAATGTAGAACCTAACTTTTTTCATCATTGAATTTCATTTTCTGTTTCAACGATTACAGTACAGACCAGATTACTGAGAGAACTTTCCATGAAAAATCTGGGAATTTTCAAAACGAATTGCTGGTTTTTTGACAATCAATGACTCAATGTCAAGAAAAACAAAGTATCTGATTCAGAATAATATTTGACATACATTTTGTCAGTAGAAGGTTACAGAGTGCCATGCGCCTTTGGCATTTAGTCATGGCAGCAACATGACCACGGAGACGTCTTTGGACAGCGCTGGCTCTTCGGCTTTGAAATGGAGATGAGCAGTGCCCCCTAGAGTCAGGAATGAGTAGCACATATGTGCGAGGGGAACCTTTATCTTTTACATTTAAGATATAAATAATAACATGGTAACTTTTACACTGTTATAAAAGTTAGATACTGTTATATGCTGCAACTTTTATACCAAAAGTTAACTTTTAACTTTTAATGCATTATTCTGTAAAAATATCCCCCAGGGAAAGAATGCAGGAAACTTCATATAAGATGCAGAGAATGCCTCTAGCTTTGATAACTTCAAACAGGGCTAGCAAGGGAAAATATGGTTCCAATCCAGCTGTTTATTCTATAGATATAGTATTCTTGAAGAGCTTTAATCAATCTAACCATTATGAAAGGGAAATTTGACCAAGCACTTTTTGCAAAAATCAGATTCAGGAAGCAAAATAAAATGAGATATACACTCTGAATAGGTCCTTCTAACAAATGTCCATTGGCATCTTTCCTATGGAAGGTCTAACTATGTCAATTTTCATCATACGGTGAAGTCCCAGTACTAGCTACCTTTTCAATAGTCCAAATAAATTTTTGTTAATTTGCCATCTTGCCACAAAATTGCTGTGGCTTATTCTAAAGGCCATGTTGATTTTTCAGCACATTTGGGATGCCTTTAAGAGAAACCTGACTTTTCAGTCCTGAAAATGCAGCCCTTTAGAGCTGGATCTTTTCAAAAGCTGTTGACTATTTCTGAAAAATAGCCATTACAAATCTGATCACCAGAAATGCACAAAAAGGGCATCAGACAAAAAAGTGTGACCAAATTAATATTCAAAGTGTAATCCTGAAATCCTCAAATGGTTCGGCCTCATTGCAGTAACATCTTTTAAGAACACCAAAAGATTTTAGTGAAATTATTTTTAAGAGGTGTAGTTAGCTTTATAGAAAAGGAATTTGCAATACAAAAACAATAAAAAACATTAAAACAGCTTTATTCCAAATAAAGTCACTGAATTTTAAAACCCATTAAGTCAATTTTATTCTAATAACCGTTTATAATCTTCAGGTTCTTGTTGCATTGTTTAAAAAAAATAAGTCAATCAGTTTCAACAGACTTCAATATAATAATAATAAACAATATAACATTATAATGTGTCATGACACAGACTGAAATTTAACATTGATTTTAGTAGTTGAATTTACAATAAAAACCCTTGATTTTATCTCAGAAAGTAGCTCATTTACCAGATGAACAAAACAGCAACTTTTAAGACTACAAATGCCTTTATGGCAGTCTCCCTGTGAGGAAAATTGTAGTGGTCAGTTAGTTTTACCACTTGCTTTCCGCAAAACCCCATCACTCTGCCATCACTCTGCTAAACAAATATTTCCCTCAACATTGTCAAACTATTTACTAAGTCTGCATTACTTGTACTATTAATCTTCTCTTCATTGCTATCACCCATCTCCTCCCACTTATGACTGTATGACTATAACTTTGTTGCTTGTATCCTTATGATTTATATTGTTTCCTAGTATAATTTGATTGCTTATTTGTACCCTATGACTGTCATTAAGTATTGTACCTTATGATTAGTGATGAATGTATCTTTTCTTTTATGTACACTGAGCGCATATTCACCAAAGACAAATTCCTTGTGTGTCCAATTGCACTTGGCCAATAAAGAATTCTGTTCTGTTCTGTTCTGTTTTGTTCTAAAATAAGACCCAACTGGAAAATAACCCCAGCATGATTTTTCAGGATGCTTGGAATATAAGCCCTACTCAAAAAATAAGCCCCAGTTAAGATTGTCAGCCAGACGGACACATTTAGTACCATAATCCTCCGAAAATAAGATCTAATGTATCTATTGGAGCAAAAATTAATATAAGACCCAGCCTTATTTTCAGGGAAACATGGCATTCATGCTTAACCAAGTCATTTGTACAAACCCAGAAAAGAGCTAATTCAGTAATTGTGTCTTTGTTAACATGACCTATAACCACAATTGAGCCCAACATTTCTGTTGTTAAGTGAAACAATTGTTATGTGAGTTTTGCCCCATTTTATGACCTTTCTTGCCACAGTTGTTAAGTGAATCATTGCAGTGAATAAGTTATTAATCCAGTCATTAAGTGAATGTGGCTTCCCCATTGACTGCTCATCAGAAGGCTGCAAAAGGTGATCACAAGATCTTGGGACACAGCAACCATCATAAATATGAATCAGTTGCCACGTATCTGAATTTCGACCACATGATCATGGGGAGTGCTGCAAAGGTCATAATTGTGGAAACATTGGTAACCAGGGCCGGATTTAGATGAAAAGAGGCCCTAGGCTATTCCACTTATGAGGCCCTTTCACCTCCCATTTTTAAGTTTGTAAATTACCCGAGAGACAATAAAATACATAATTACTGTGAAATATATCAATATATATAGCTGGCCTCCCGACGGAGGGCCGCTCTGCTCTGCGGCAAAGGCAGCGAGGCCAGCCGCCTCCCCTGCTGTGCTCAGCTGCCTGGCTCAGCCCCCTCGCCCTCACCTGCCTGGCCGCTGGTGGGCTCTGCATCAATGTTTGTTTGTCCTCCCCCCCCTTTTGAACTGTGAGCCGCCCTGAGTCCCCCCAGGGAAAAGGGCGGCATACAAATAAAGTGAAAATGAAATGAAATGGGGCGGCTACTGGGAGCAGCCGCGCCTCTCGCCCGACCGCCAGTGCTGGGAATGTGGGCGGGCTCCCCAACTGCCACAGCGCTGGAACGATCTTAGCCAATACATTTTTATGTTTGTTTCTTAGTCATGTGCGTAGAATTTCTCCTTATTTTTGGTTCAGTGTTTTACTGTTCACTGTTTTTAGAATAGTGTAATTTTAATTTTGCTAACAATTTGAATGTAGGCCCCTCTTGATCTTGAGGCCCTAGGCTGAAGCCTAGTTAGCCTATAGGAAAATCCGGCCCTGTTGGTAACTCACATTTTTAATGCTATCATAACTTTGAATAGTCACCAAATGAACTGTTGTAAATTGAGGACTACCTGTAGCTATTCTTTCATAAAAGCCCTTTCAGATACATACCCAGTTAAATGTCTATGGAGATTCTCAGTCACCCAGGACATGGTGGTCCTAAAGGTGCTTTTGCAAGAGGCAACTGGACTCCTTTTCTTTGAAGATGTTTCGCTTCTCACCCAAGAAGCTTCTTCAGCTCCACCTACCCTCAAATCCATAATAGATAGCCAGAGCACAAGAAGCTTCTTGGATGAGAAGCAAAACATCTTCAAAGAAAAACCTGAAAGCCTCTTGCAAAAGCACCTTTGGGATAATCAGCTAAAGTTTTGATGCTTGATTTTATAATCCAAAATCATCACCTGGGAATTCCTTATACACTAAAACGGAGGAGGACACTCTCTCGGATTCAAACTCTGTGAAACAAAACATTGTCTTAACAACAAATGGAACCATAGCATGCCATTTCAAAGGATTGCTATCTGTTGTAAAAACAACTTTTTCAAGGCTTGTCCCAAGTGAAAAAGTATAGGCTATTGGGCTACTTATTTCCAACAAACATCAAGTGGTTATGATACAGTTGATAATTACCAGTGTTGGTCTTCCCACAGTTTTTAGGCAGACCGTAGATCTAGGGGTGGTATTCACTTACTTTCCCTACCGGTTCGCAAATGTGAGCACGTGCCAGGGGTGGGTTCCTGCCAGTTCTAACCTCTTCTATAGAAGAGCTTCCACAAATCTACAGTGCCGTTTAGAACCAGTTCCAGCTCCCTCCCCTCGCCCGTCCGCACATCATCAAGATGAAGAGCGAGAGGAGGAATTCTGGGAGTTGAAGTCCACAAGTCTTAAAGCTGTCAAGTTTGAACACCCCTGGGGTTTTTTTTCCTAAAGGGTTAGGGGTGCAAGGGTCTTGTAACGTGACAGCTTTAAGACTTGCACACTTCAATGCCAGAGTTCCTGAGCCAACATTTTGATTGCTAAGCAAGAGCGTTGTTAAGTGAGTTCCACCACATTTTACAAGTTGGCCACACCCACCCAGTCACATGGCCGGCAAGCCATTCCCACCCAATCACATGGCCAGCAAGCCACTCTCACAAAGCAGGCCACACCTACAGAAAAGGTTCTAAAATTTTTTGACCACGACTGGCGTGCGCCCATCCACACATGCGCTCGGCCTTCCGGCCATGCACTGTGATTGCTCGTGCAGCTTGCACGCATGCATGCTGCTTGAAAATATGCCTGAATAGGACAACATAGAGTGATTTCCACTACCAGTTCGGGGGAACCAGTCTAAACCAGCTAAATACCACCTCTGCATAGATCCCATTGTTTTTTTAAAAACTAAAGTGTTTAACTGTCTACAATTTGAGTTCTGTCCCTGTCTGCTTACCTTATCCAAAAACTTATTTCCACTCTTTTCTGCTCCTTCATAATTTTGCTTCTTCAGGCTGAATGCTGACCTTACTTCTCCTCCAACCTCTGATGTATGTTATTTTGTTACTCAACACTTTTTTTTAAGACTAGATTCTGAGATTCTGAGTTCCTTCTGCTTTCTGCTTCAGGTCTTTCATCAACATCCCAATCTGACAGCCTGGTAAAAACTTTGATGTACGTCTCAGCTTTGTAGGTCCCATCTTCCTGTTATCTTGAGACCTGAACAAGATCTGCAAAGTATCTTTGAGAAAATAACGTTGGCAATACCCTCCTACACCCTGGTAACTAGCAACTGCTGGAAAATTAATGCCTTTTTACTGCCTTGTAAAAGTCCTTCTGTGCCTATTTAAAGCTATTTTCAAGTGATTCTATCACAACCGCAGCTGCTCTAAGTGCCTTAACTACAGGCTTGAGCAAACAAGCTATCACAGTGAGGAAAGTTTTACATAACATTTCTGAGAAACCTAAAATGGTACGGAACCCCACGGATACACTGGAGAGTTTTTGTTTTGGTTTTTCGACCGAGATGTGTAATTTAATTGTAGATCTTTGCTTTTTGCTAGATGAATGATCTCACAGCTCAAGCATACCGCTGAATACTTTCTGCAAGTCAGCAGTTCAAAACTATGTAAAGTAATAGAAATTTCCTTAGCCAAGACACAGCATAAAATATACATAAACACTTCCGTGGAGAAGAAGTGGCTCTAGATAGGATGAGCTCTGGAAGATGGATTTTCAAGTCAGGGTTACAAGAAGAAGAAGAAGAAGCACGGCTTAGATATCTGTTTCTGGGTGATAAAATCACTGAGAATCTGCATGTAAAGCATCTAAATAGATTGAAAGGCCTTCATGGCTTGGGACAGGGTTATCAGAGGGACCAGCTCTTGCCAGTCACTAATCCACCTGACCCACTAGAGCAGGGAGGAAAGGAATGATGTAAATGCTTCTTTATCACAATGGTACTAACTGATCACCAAATTCTTGCAAACATGGAATAATTGTTGGAGCTGCTGCTCCATGCTCCCCTCCACCTTATAAGCCAATGTCTTGAGCCACACCCAGTATCAGGAGTAGGTTCCTGCCAGTTCTAACCTCTTCTATAGAAGAGGTTCCACAAATCTACAATGCCATTTAGAACCAGTTCCAGTTCCCTCCCCTTGCCCGTCCGCACATCATCAAGATGAAGAGTGAGAGGAGGAATTCTGGGAGTTGAAGTCCACAAGTCTTAAAGCTGTCAAGTTTGAACACCCCTGGGGTTTTTTTTCTAAAGGGTTAGGGGTGCAAGGGTCTGGTAACCCTTGCGTGCTTCAAATGCCAGAGTTTCTGAGCCAACATTTTGGTGGCTAAGCAAGAGCATTGTTAAGTGAGTTTCACCACATTTTATTTATATATAAAGTTTTTTTATTTTTTCATTTTCATAACATATAACCACATGTATACTATTACGTAGCCAACATCGTACTATATTATTAAATGTTTACATCAATTCATCTTGCCATCAACTCCCACTAACAATTATTGGCTCTTCTGTTCTCCATACACCATATTTGTCACTTTCTTCTCCCTCTTTCTTCCTCCCTACCTCCTTTCTTCCCTCTGTCATCCTTCCCTTCTCTACTTCCCCTTCCTCTCTCCTTCTCCTCTCTCCCCTTTCCACTCCTCCTTTCTCTCCTCCTCTTCCCACTGCCCTCTCTCCTATCCCTCTCTTCTTCCCTTACCTCTCCCCTCTACTTCACACTCTTTATCTCATTTACTTGGTGTATTTCAGCTTCTGAGCAAGCTCAATTTTATGTTGATGGTATTTATAATTCCTTTTCAATATACATATTTAATTTTTTATGAGAGTTTCACCACATTTTATAAGTTGGCCCATACAATCACATGACTGACAAGCCACTCCCACTCGGTCACATGGCCAGCAAGCCACTCCCACAAATCAGGCCACACCTACAGAAGTTCTAAAGAAGTTTGAAACCCACCACTGCCCAGCATCCAGTGGCCAATCCCTCCCACATTTCCACTTTCCCTCCCCCTGAGCCCATCATCAGTGTCCTATTGGAATGCATACAGTCAAAGACTTCCGAAGCAACCCCCTCCCTGCTGGCCTGTTCCTCCATCCATTAAAGCTAAGTTTCATTTCGGCAGTTTAAAACGCCCCCAGGGAACGTCACTGATAATTGCCACCTCTGTAAGCCTTGATTACATTGAGTCATGCTTCCTGGTTTGCTGATAATAGCAGCCGTTGCCTCAACTGTTTGGCTGAGCTCCAAAGGCAAGGCTCCAGTGAGGCTCCAGCAGTTCAGGGGCTCCAGCAGGGGCAATGAAGATTAGCCGGACGATGGTAAGAATGCAGTACACCCATGTGGCAGCCTTGGACATCACTGATGATGAGGCTGACAGTAGGTTCCATGACCTAAGGAGGTTCATCTGATATGGCCCAGAAGAACGCTGGAATATTCCCCAACAATTCCCTTTACCAAAAACCCAGAACTTTCCCACTTAAGTGCAGCCACGAGACCAAGGTTAGGCCACAGAGCAATGGCCTAATAGTCCACTTGAACGTTGCTCAAACAAAATAATTCCACCAGGCAAATTTTAATCCACCAGGCAAAACTTGCATCCACACACAAGAGAGCTCACGAGACAAGAAAAATCCGACTTCTTCAAGGCATGTTTCAAGTTCAAACATGCCAAGAATTAGCTCATCTTCTCCTGAGCTGACATCTGAGGAGGTATCTGGGGAACCATCCAAGAGAGACATCACATCTGCCTTATAGCAATGGTATAGTAACAGCTGAGTTTCCATAATCTGATGCTCAACCATAGACTAGGTTTTCAGATTAGTTTCCTGGCTCATACCAATAACAGACAGACAGCAGACTTAGTCTTTCTGTTCAGCATAACTGGGCATGTTCCTCCTCTCTTATACCTTATTACTATCCCCTCCCACAGTTGACGGGTTTAACAGGATTGATGAATGAAACCATTATTCTGAATTCACACTAGACCTTGAACTACAAACAAACAAAACAGGTTGCATTCACATCACACCGTAAGCTACGAAGAAAGCAGAAGCAGGTTAATATTAACTGGAGCAAATGCATGACTTTTTCATATGATCTAGTTAAATATGTTGGGTGAACTGCCATTGTGTGTGTGTGTGTGTGTGTGTGTGTGTGTGTGTGTGTGTGTGTGTGTGGTGTGTGGCTGCTCCATACAAACAAGAATGCTCCTTAGCACTAGCACTTTGGACCTGTCTTACAGCACACTTTTTAGCACTTATATGCAGCTTCACGGTGCTTCACAACCTTCTCTAAGCAGAGAACAAGGTCAGCATATTGCCCCCCAACAATCTGGGTCCTCATTTTACTGACTTTGGAAGAATGGAAGTCTGAGCCATATCAGGATATGGCTCCAGGCTGTGGGCAGAGTTGGAATGCAATATTGCATTCTAACCACTGTGCCACCAGAGCTCCTTGGTGTTTCTTAAATTGATCTTCACAATCGAAGTGTGTGTGTGTGTGTGTGTGTATAATATTTTTATTTTATAATACAGTATATATAATATTTTTATTGTTTTTAAATTGCAAGTTCCAGTTCTATATTGAACAGTGTGTTTTCTAGTTATCCAAAGTGTTCAAATGTAAACAGCATCATAATCATTATCGTCATAATCAATAGAAACATATATTAGATAATATAGATCGCTATTAAAAAGTATACTATCTTCCATATAGACATCAACTATATAACAATCAAAGTATTTACTAATCAGTTTCTCTTTCCCAAGTTGTCCTTATTTTCACATAAATCCTTTTCACTCATCTAACCTCTGCATCTCTCAACTAGCCATTTGTAAAATGATTCTCATGTCATAAAATATTCCGAGTCTTCTTTTTCTTTGATTTTTAGGGTTAACCTACCCATTTCTGCGCACTCCAATATTTCTTTTTATTATAATCTCATCAGTAGGGGTTTCTTCATTTTTCCAGTATTGTGCATATACGATCCTGGCTGCTGTTAAAATATGTAGAATTAAATACGCACTTCCTTTATTATTCTATTCTGGTAACATGCCCAACAGAAATCGCTCAGGTTTCAAGTCTATGCGTTGTTTTGTCATAGTTTCCAGCCGTATATGAATTTTCTTCCAATATTTTTTTTGTTTTGGGACATGTCCACCACATATGATAAAATGAACCTTGTATTTGATTACAGCTTCTGATGGGCTAAAGCAGGTTTATATGGAGAACCCAAGTAAACATGGCACACAGTACATGAACTCAGGAAGATAGAAGTAACTTTCCTTCTCTTAGCGGTAAGGGACTGAAATATTCTGTTGACCCCTCTCCCAAGGCTGCCCCAATCTTACCTTTTTTGACCTTCTCAGAGACGACATACGGCTGAGCGGCGTTGGAAAAATGCCTATAATACTACATCTCTATAGGGCCGTGATGGCACAGCTATGGCGGGCGTGCCACAGGTGGCACGCAGACCGGCACATGAGCCATCAGCTCCAGCATGACTGTGCATGCCAGCCAGCTGATTTTCAGCCTTCCAGGGGGCTCGGGGAGGCTGATTTTGCTCTACCCAAGCTCCAGAGACTTTCAGGAAGCCTGGGGAGGGTGAAAACAGCCTCTCCCGATCCCTCTGAAGGCCCTCTGGAAGTTGGAAATAGATCATTTCCGAACTTCCAGTAGGCCCATTGGGCCCATTTTTCGCCACCCCCAGACTCCGGAGGCTTTCCTGGAGCCTGGGGAGAGCGAAAGCAGTTTCCCCCATGCCGGAAATACTAAGCTCAGCTTGAAGTGAGTAGTGCGATGCACCTGGGGAGTGCCGGGGGGGGGGGGGTTGTACATGCATGCACACGTGGGGATGCACTTTGCATTATGGATGTCGGCACATTCTCACCCTATTGTGCACGCACCCTCGCATTTTTGGCACCTAACAACAAAATGGGCCTGTGATGGGAACACGGTTAGCCATCACTAAGGTGACCAGACGTCCAGATTTCAGTGGGGTAGTCACGATTTATAACAATTTGTCCCGTGTCCCGGAGTGTTTTTAAAAAGTCCCGATTTTCTGACTTCATGTTGAAAGCCCAGTGGATTTGCTTAAGAAATCCTAACCGGGGCAAGACAAAAGACACCCTGTCTAACCTCTCTCTCTCTCTGTCTCAGTACTTTCATTGAAGATATTAAAATGTTAAAGCAAGAAAACGGACCCCCCCCTGCCCCTTTTACTCACTTTTATAAGAAAAGATGACCCAGTACCATAGAGCTCCAGGAAATACTTGGCTAGAGAGGTAGTGAGTGTTCCTTCCTGGATTTTCCAGAGGGGAGGGACATGGAGGTTGGAGGTCGGCTCGTGTGGGAAAAATGGTGGCAAAGTTTCTTTGAAAAATATTTCCCTGACTAATTTCACCATTTTAATTTGTTCAGTTCTTTGTATTAACATCTACATCATTCTGGATTGACTTGGAGTGCTCACTTGTGCCTGCTGGTAAGTGAGCTGGGTTTTTTTCTTTTATTTTTTTAATGTATTTTAAAATAATATTTTATTTATTGTGCATAGGATTTTTTTAAATATTTTTATTCTGTGTGGATTCTTTTTTTAAATTATCTTAGACTATTTAAAAAAAGATTCTATCCAAAATAAATTGAAGTGAAACCATTTTTAAAAATTCTATGCACAATAATTTGAAATGTTTTACTTCAATTTATTCTGTGTGGATTCTTTTTTTAAATTGTCTTAAGACTATTTAAAAAAAGATTCTATCCAAAATACAAAATACCAGCTGCAGTTATTCACTTAAGAACTGTGGCAAGAAAGGTGGTATAATGGGCTTATTGACCAAAGTTACAATGGCATTGAAAAAAGTGACTGATGACCATTTTTCACACTTAGCGACCATTTTCACACTTAGCGATCATTGCAGTATCCTCATGGTCACGTGATCAAAATTTTGATGTTTGGCAACAGTTACAATTTATATTTGTAAATTGTAGTTATGTTGAAATAAAAAAAATATTACAATACTATTTTTGCGTTGTATGAAAATTTTTGTTGCTCCATATAAAATTTTTAATCAAGCCCCCCCCCCCCCCCCCGGTCAAAAGTGTCCCTCTTTACCAATCTGAAAATCTGGTCACCTTAGCCATCACTGCTATAGGGCCTTCCCCGCAGAATTTCCTAAACAGACCAAACTTAGAAAACTGCTTCGCAGTTCCACAATTTATAAGCAATTGAAGGGAAAATATCTTCTTAGTTGCTTGCATTGTCAAATAAATGTTTTTCCTTACCAAAAGGGCAAGCAAATGAGCTTGCAAATAAAAACTTTTTTCCCCTAGTATTTTGTTTTGTAAAGCAAAACCACAGCACTTGAAGACTAGGCCCTGGAGGGTAGAAAAGACTTTTTTCCCCCTTCGTGAAACTTCAAAGTAAGAAGAGAAACACCTCCCATTACTTATGGCCGTGCTTTATTTGTTCTGACAACTGAAATCCCACGACTCACAAATGTTCAGGCTTGATGAACAGAGTTAAGCCCGGTAACTACTGGACTCTGAAACAAGGGAAATCCAACTTTTTTTTTAAAAAAGGCAATCCTAAAATTCTCCTAGAGAGAAAAGCCAGGAAAACAAGCTTGTCACTGCCTTTCAAAGAAGGTGGCAATCAATCAAGGGTGTTTGCGGAGATAATCTTCGGGTTTTAGTCCTCCCGAGATGGAAACCAAAGGGAACCAATCATAAAATGAGATGGCAAAGTTTTAATTTTTAAAAGTGTCATCCATTAAATGGTGAAGAAATCCCTGCCTGTGTTTTGATGTAAGCATCACTCACAGGCTTGTTTAATTTCATTTATTTGTTTGCTTTAAACTTTGCTTTTCTGCTGGAGATAGGATGGGAGGCCGCTAAGAAAATTAAAAATAAACAAATAATTTTAAAAAAGGGAAAATGCAAGCACAACTAAGAGAACAGATGGAAGTGTTACTGATGGAGCCACGTCTTCCAGTTCTTTGGGGCATTTGGTCTATTCCACCATAACTAGTCTTTCCATTTATTTGGTTTATATGCTGCCTGTTTCATTATCAGAATCATATAAAAATTAAACAAAGACTACAAACAGTATCTTCTCCACCAGGCACTTCTAGCACGGCATGTTCCCGTGGTGCAGCCCACCCAAGAACACAGAATACACCTCAATAAATCAATAAGTAAAAAAGAAATCCCTAAACCCAATAAGAAATAAACTAACAAACATATCCTCCTAAGGGTAAAGGTAAAGCTTCTCCTTGCACATATGTGCTAGTCGTTCCCGATCCAAGGGGGCGGTGCTCATCTCTGTTTCAAAGCCAAATAGCTAGCGGTGACCGAAGGCATCTGACGGTGTGATCATGTGGCCAGCATGACTAAACGCCAAAGGAGCACTTCCCACCAAAGTGGCCCCTATTTTTCTACTTGCATTTTTACATGCTTTCGAAGTGCTCGAAGCATATATGTGTGTATGTGTGTATATATCAGTGGTGGGTTGCAGGTGGTACACCCCGGTACGGGTGTACCGGAACCTGCCCGGAGCACCGGATACCGTTCTGGTACTGTGCACCGGAGGGCCCACCTGCCCGCCTGAGCTCCTTACTGGTCTTTTAAGTCTTTGGCATTTTCTGCGCACGCACATGGCGTGTACAGCGCCTACATGATTTTCCGCTGAGCAGCTGGAGCATTGCGGAGGCTCACGGAGGCGCTAAGATGCCGCCGAGCCCATTCCAACTGTATCGGTTGGATACAGCCGGGCCCATTCCAACTGTATCGGTTGGAATGGGATCCAGAACCCACCATTGGTAAACACACACACACACACACACATATCAGGGGTGGGTTGCCGATTTGCGTGCAAAAAAAAATTGAAAAGGAAAAAAAATTCATTTCTGCAATGAAATTTGTTCTGCACCTGTGCAGAACCAAAAATCAAGCTGGCAGCACCGTAGGAGAAGCAGTTCGGGGGCATGGCAGGCCTGGGTCGCTACCAGTTCCAGGGACCTAGGCTGCCCAGGACGCCAAGTTACTACCTATTCGGGCAAGTCTGCAGGAAGCTATTCAACAATATTTTCATTGTCAATTCTGCTGCTGGTTGCTCTTCCTCTTGTCATTAGCTTGGTCTTGTTTATATTTAATTCTGGTCTCATTTTTTTTCCACTGTGCTCTTGTCATGCAGATCATTTGCCTGTGCAGCTAACAGAATAGTGTTATTAGAATATTAGCATCAAAATGTTGATGCTTTTTCCTCCAATTTGGGAACGGCTCATCTTCTTCCAATTTAGCCAACCTCTCTCTATATTCTATATATGGGCTGAATAAACAAGGGGAGAACATACAAGCTTGTTACACTCCTTTGCCAGTCTTTTTCTCCATGTTTTGTGCATATACCGTGGCTCCCTCACTTGAGGATCATTGAATGTTCTGAAACTTTAATTGTTCTTCCACATTTGACATAGTTAATAAAATCGAAGGCTTTTCTAAAATCAATGGACCACACCCTAAACTCTTTCTTTTTTAACAGTTCTTGGTTTCCTTCAGTGTTTCAGTACTGAATTTGTAAAATAAATGAATATTAAAATATACCAGAATACAAGTATTGAGGAGTCTGGACGGAAGCAAAGAAAAACATAATGTACAGAAATCTTGCAGATTTGGAGATCCCGTTCAGAGTTTTTTTTAAGATGGGGAGGGGCACATTTTGCGGTCACTCTCTCTCAGCCCAACAGGGTTATCATTGTGGGGAAAATAGGAGGAGGAAGGAATAAAAGTGTTCACCTTCTTGAGTTATTTATAAAAAATAAAATAAAGGTGAGGTAAGAGAAAGACAGAGAGAGAAAGACTTGGAATTTTAAGGTAGCAATCATAAAACACTGATTTACTGGTTATCAGGTAGATGCTCTTCCAGGGCATGCTATACAATCTGTTAAATGTTTGGCATCTGATGACAACTCAATAGCAAGATTCTGACAGAGGGTACTTTATCCTTTTATTGAAAGGGAAACTGTCACAGACATTTTGATAACAAGTCTTCTACTTCTAAGAAACCTGCTTCCCCATCATTGAGTTCACTTGAGTAGAGCTTTCTCTGCTTCCTTGATAACCACCCTTTGATGAAGAAGAGACGTAACTAACCCTTCACCAGCTAATGGAAGAATCTCCAGATGTTATGAACTTGCAGTCTTATCTTTCTTCTTTCCTTGGCTTTGAAAAGACTATTAATCATCTCTGTTACCTTTGCTATTTTTTCACTTGGTATATAGGTAAGAATCCGTTTAGTTTTCCTTGGGTTCATTTAAAACAAAAATTAAACAACAACAACAACAACGGAGAAAGCAATAATGTCTCAGGGTACTGATTTGGGATGCCAACCTCATCATTCATTCCCTTATTCTTTCATCTGATGTGTATCCCATCCTTCATTCAGCATGTCAGAGTGTGCACAGTGTGACTACTATTTTGAGACAACACAGGAGCAAAATACAGTACACAGAGGTTTGTCTTTCAAACAATGGTTTATCTACAAGGTGTGTGTGTATGCGTATAATATACATACATACATACATACATACATACATACATACATACATACATAGTGTCACAACCCCTGGTAAGCCCCAATTATGGGAGGAAGCTAACAGCTTCCATTATCTGTCAATCGGCTCATCACAAGAGTCCATCACGACAGAAACCCAATATTTTTACTGTTGCCTTTGTTACACATTTTGTGTTATATTTGTGCTGATAAATAAATAAAGGGAGACTAGTATAGATCTATTTCAAGCTATTTAGCTCTCATCAGCTAGCCATACCCTTATTGGGATATATACATATACACACACATACACACATACATACACACACACACACACACACACACACCATGTTTCCTAAAAGCATGACAAGGACTTATTTTCTTTTGCCACCCCCCCCCCCCCACAAAATAAGCACTTGGTTTTATTTTGGGGGGGGGGGGGGTTATTATTTTTGAGGTGTAGGAGACAGCGAGCGTGGTCACCTCATGGCTGCTGCTGGGTCGCAATATTTTCAGGGAGGGCTTATATTCAGGGAAACAGGGTACATACATACACACACACACACACACACTAGGCAAAACCAAGCAATCAATCAACCTTCAAGTACCCGGAAGCAGACATGGAACGAGAGACCGCCCTCACAGGGCCTCTCTTATATAGACAGCCTCTTAAAGTGATAACCTGCTGACTCATTCTTATTGCATCATCTCGGTTTACAGCCTTACAGCAGCTGGTCAGCTATGAAATCATCATTACCTTAACATAGCAGCTCAAGTGCTTCTCTGTTTGAATAAAGCTGTTTAAGTTTACCTCAGGCGCCTCCTGTCTCGTCAATCCCTCGGTCCACTCCATATAGTATACCTGCTCTTTCACCCTGTTTCTCCCCAACAATCCTGTAAGGAAGGTTGGGCTGAGAAAGAATGAGTGGTTGAAAATCACCCAGTGAACCTTTATAGTTGGCAGGGGTGGGGGGGCTAAAATCTGGCTTCCTCTGTTCCTAGAGGAAACTTTCCCTACTCCTGATATAGTTTTTAATAGTTTTAGACCAGCCTTCCAAAACCTGGCACCTTCCAGATGTCTAAATTTCAAATTGTAGAATTCCTTAGTTAGTATAGTATAGTCATTGCTGGGATACAATTCCAGTACTTCTGAAGGCATAAGAATGGGGACGTACAATTTGGCATTTGGTTAATAAATGGAGAAACACCTTTCAGAACAGAACAGAATAACAGAGTTGGAAGGGACCTCGGAGGTCTTATAGTCCAACCTCCCGCTCCAGCAGGAGACTCTATGCCAGTGATGGCTAACCGTTTTGTCCTCACATGCTGAAAGCGTATGTGCGCGACAACACACGTGCATGTTCCCACACCCATAATGCAATGCAAGTGTGACACACACACATCCTGCGCATGCATGCACAACCCCCTCCCCCTCCGTGCCCTGTTTTGGGTCTAGCAGGCCTCCCTGAAGCCTCCTGGGGCCAACAATGGGGCACACGGAAACACCCCCTGGCCATTTTGGGCCTAGTAATCCCCCTCATGCTTCTCTTTCCCCCGCACATGAGCATGCAATCTCCCTCCCCCACGCATGTATGTGCAACCCCCTGCCCCTCACACATGTCTGTGCATCGCCCGTGTCTGCAGCAGAGAGCTGAAAATCAGCTGGCCGGCAGAAGGCCAACATCTATCTCACTTAGCAACAGAAATCTTGGGCTCAATTGTGGTTGTAAGTCAAGGACTACAGGTGACTTTCCCCCCATCCAATATAATGTTTTCCTCCTGCTTATTTTCAACAATTTGCAAAATAATTCAAAGTAAAGATAAACTAACTCAGCTAACTAAAAAATGGTTTTCCTTTTTCTTTGGAATTTTCATTTGTGCAGCGTACTAAAAACAGTTTTAAGGATTGGTTCAAGAGTGCAAAGCATCACCCTGATTCTTTCTAAAATCCGAACTCCTTGTATGCATGTAATTAAATAATATATATTTCCTACGACAATCGAGAAAGTGAAAAATACAGAACAATAGAAAATTTAAGTGTTCCTCTCTCAGAAATTTTAACATCAGAAATCAGCAGTTAAATTACAGCTTAATTTAAAAAAACATGGCAGAGGAAAGTAATATTCACTAATTTGTTTATTCTACTTACCGTATTTTTCGGCGTATAAGATGCACTCCCCACACACACACAGACACAAAGTGGGTGGAAATGTCTGTGCATCTTATACAACAAATATTGCCAAAGCCCCGCTCATCTGCCGGTCCACACCCTTTGGCTGTTTTCAGCCTCTGCATGCTCCATTTACAGCCCATTCCAGGTTGCATCTTATATAGCAAATGTTGCCAAAGCCCCACCCACCTGCCAGCCCCCATCCTTTGGCTGTTCTTGGCCTCTGCGAGTCGTATTTTTAGCCTCCGCATGCCCCGTTTATGGCCCTTTCCAGGCTGCGGGGATTGCCATAGCCTGTCACTGCTGATCTCTACATCCACGTGCCACATTTTCAGCCTCCACACGCCCTGTTTTTGGCTGGTTCCAGGCAGCAGGGATCGACGGCGGTGGTGGTGGTGATTGCTGCTGCCTGGAACAGGCTGAAACTGTGACACGCAGAGACCGAAAACTGGCTGTGCGGAGACCGAAAACGCAAAGTGCAGAGGCCGAAAATGCACAGAAGCGGCGATCAGCAACAATGTGCTGTGGTGATCCCCACAGCCTAGATTGGGTCTAAAATGGATCACGTGGAGACCAAAAATGGGATGCGTGGAGGCCAAAAAGACAACACTTGGAGGCACTGATGGGCTGTGACGATCCCCGCAGCCTGGAACAACTGATTGGCCATATTCCAGGGGGCTAATCCAATCGGCAATCAGCTGCTCATGCTGAATCAGGCTGCATGAAGCTGACCAGCCTATTTGCTACAAGGATGCTAGCCAGACGAATACTGATAGATGCTGGTAGGCAGAGGCAGAATTTTTTTTTTTCTTCCCCAAAAACCTAATGTGCATCTTATACTCCGGAGCATCTTATACTGTGAAAAATATGATATATGCCTTCTGCTGATCCAACTGAATAAAGTAGCTTACATTTAAATTTTACAAGAATAAACAGATAAAAAACAAATTGATTAAAATACAAACAGAAAACACATCACTTATTTTTGAAAACAGAAAGACGTAGCTACATTAAGCAATGACTTTTGTAGCTTAATGGGGAAATTTTAAAAGGATCCCTTGAATTAAATTCCTTTTTTTAAAAAAAATCCTTTCAATTCATTCCCAAAGGCTGGAAGATGTATTATTGTGTGTCTCCAGAACCAAGAGAAAAAGAGCATTGTATTTTGTGTTCAAGCTCCCCCTAGAGGAGCTAAAAATTATTCTATGTCTCCCGAGCATCTTGCCGGAAAATCCATTACAAATGAGACAAAGCATTGTTCTTCCCTCTTTTTTTTTCCGTACCAATTTATCAGAGATACTTTGCACAAAAATATACACTGTGATATCTCAGCACTTGATGAGCTGAATGACTTCTCCAAAGTCTATGCAGAGTTGTTGGAATACACCTGGTCACTCACAAGGCTAAGGAGGGTCAGGCCTGATAAATACTTTGAACACCACTAGGAAATCCAAGGATGTCTATCCAAGACCATTTCCATACTTTTATTTTTTATTTTGGTGTCATCAAGTCAGGTGTTCTGACCCAGGCTTCCTTAGAAAGCAAGAAGCAAACGTTTTGGTCTTTTATTTACATGACTGTGAATTCCCTTCATTCACAGTCAGCAAGACTTTAGCAAACAGTCTTTCAGAGGAATGTTTATCCACATGCACCTTATCTGGATTGGAGGGTGCAAGATAACTAGTTTCCAAACGCAGGGCAAGGCAAAACTTGACACAGAGTCTCTTATCATCACCAATAGAACGTTCCACTCTTGACACCACCGAATGAATGAATGGTTTCCTGCAAAAGGCAACTCCCCGTTCGTTCCTCTTTTGTTTCCTCTGGGAGGGGTCAATCACCTCCAAGTTGTGGTTTTACTCATAAGTCGACCCTGCTTTCTTAGTTGTTCTTGTCTTCTGGCAGCTCTGCGCAGGCACACACTGGGAACAGGCTCCAGCTGTTCCTCTGCCTTGCTGCTGTCTAGCTCCCTCTTTGCCTCCAACACAGAGCCCTCATCTGAGCTTTCCTCAGCCCTCAGGACCAGCCCATGTTCCTCCCCAACTTCCTAACTGTCTGACTCTGCTGCCAGCAAAATGCAAGGACAAGCCTGCAGTTTTCCTGGCAAGGTTTTTCAGAAGTGGCTTGCCATTGCCTTTGTTCTAGGGATGAGAAGAATGACTGGCCCAAGGTCACTCAACTGGCTTCGTGACTAAGGTGGGACTAGAACTCTTAGCTTATGCCTTAACTATTACACCAAACTAGTCCCATGCTACAGCTATAAAGCATATCAATGGTGGGTTGCAGGTGGTACGCCCCGGTACGGGTGTACCAGAGCCTACCCGGAACACCAGGTACCG
Source organism: Thamnophis elegans (assembly GCF_009769535.1). Taxonomy (NCBI): domain Eukaryota; kingdom Metazoa; phylum Chordata; class Lepidosauria; order Squamata; family Natricidae; genus Thamnophis; species Thamnophis elegans. Next base: position 64,270,604 of record NC_045548.1, read on the forward strand.
TTCTGGCACGGTGCTCCGGAGTGCCCACCCACCTGTCCAAGCTCCTTACCTGTGTTTTAAGGCTTCCGCGAATGTGCTTGGGTCATACAGCGCTTGTGTGACACTCCGCTGAGCAGCTGGAGCGTCGTGGAGGCTCACGGAGGCGGTAAGATGCATGTGTGCGCTGCACACATCCATGTGGATGCCGCTGGGCCCATTCTAACCATACCAGTTGGAACGGGATCTGGAACCCACCACTGAAGCATATGTAAACATGTCCATGAAGTTACCAAGAATCAAGCATGAATCAAAGGAGACATCTATTTAGAAGTGACTTTCTAAAATCCATATTGAATGTACTTTTTTTTTTAAAAAAAACTAATACATAGACATGTAGACATTTTGAATTATAAATAACTGGGGGGGGGGGAAGCAACAAGAGACAGAGAAAAGAGCAATTACATGAAAAGCATAATTTCTAATCTTTTGGAGAGATGTGCCCATATTGTAAATTCATATGCAATATTTCCATCTTAGCAGTGATTGCATAAATAGACTTGATGTATTAGTATAACTTTGTTAACCTAGATAAAAACCAAGAATGAGTGAAATGAATTTTAATCAAAGGGATCTTGAAGAATTTTTACTGCTGGGTTTATTTTTCAGCCATGGTTATTTTCCACAGTTTTAACAATCACTGATCAAAAGAAATGTTTTCCAGTGTTTTACTAGGATTAATCTGGCAGGCCAAAAAAAAACCCAAACAAAATATAAATTAATTTCATGTATCCTATAATTGTATAAGTTCTGGAAAAAAAATAGGTCACAAAGTGACATTATCATTAATTATTGAAGACTGTTAAGCAATATTTTCCATTTCCTCCTAAATTTCCGAACCAAATGAGTAACTAAATGGACAAAGCCACCAGGAACATTCAGCATTACTGTAATGCCATTACAATCCCTCCAGCACCATTTACTAAGCCTTTGATTAATACAATGCAGTTTTATGTGAATTTCGGATAAACTATACATTTTTTTATAGCCAGTTCTTGTTTTATGGGCAAGCCACTTACTTCAAGTGGGATGATTAAGGAATTTGATTTTTTTTAGAAATTCTACTTTGTAAAGAATAGACTAATGTGTAGATGATGGCTTAGCAATGCAACTTCTTGTGTAGTTTCCTCAGTTCTTCACTGCAGCTTTCTACAATCTAAACCAGGGGTCAGCAACCCGTGGCTCTGGAGCCGCATGTGGGCTTTTTCATCCCTCTGCTGTGACTCCCGGTTGCCAGTTGGCGCCATAATTTTGAGAGGAGCTTCTGGTTGAGAAGAGGGAAAGCACAGAACTCTAGGAGGAGATTCTATGGCAAGAGGCAGGTTTTCCAATCAGCTCCACAATTGATAGGGCTTCCAGTTAGGACAGGTAGAGGAAAAAGGACACTGCGCTAGGAGGAGAATTTATGGTGGGGGAACTGGACTTCCGGTTGGCTCCATAATTGAACAGGGGGGGGGGGCTTCCGGTTAGGACCTTTGTGGCTCTTTTGAGTGTTTAAGGTTGCCAGTCCCTAGTCAAAACTCATTAAAAGACTCTCCCAGCAATTTGAAAGCATGCAAATGTGAATAGATTAATAGGAACCACTCAATGGTGGGAACACCATTTTGTTTTTTGCTTCTGCACATGCGCAGAAACATTTTTTACTACTGTGCATGCACGTGTAACGTGCATCAAGCGGCGCGCATGCAAAGCGCATCCCTGAGCAAACTGTCAGTAACAGAAGTTGGAACCCACCACTGATCTAGAGCATATCTACAAGAGCAGTTCAAGTCACAGAATCTGGGGACTAAAAAAAGGAGGACAATGTCTGGGGAATTAGTCAAAAATGATACATGAATCCTACTCAGATTTTCCAATGCAGCTTTACTCATGATTTGTATCAAGGGAATAGATGCATAGCTTATGCAACATCACTCTTCTTGCAATTTCATACAATTATTCTCTTCCACTTTGTTTTTTTTTTATAAAATTGCATTGAGATGAAGAAAGTGTTGTTCAATTGTATTGCTGAATTGCCATTGTGTTTCTTTTTACTGGGTATGTTTTATATATTTTTCTTAAGTAAGCCTTTGAGAGTCATTCTGATTGTGGCAGCATAGAAATATATCTAATAAATGTTCCTGGGAGGACAGATCTCAGGCTATTTTATGAATCAGAGTCTTTTCAAAAATACGATAAAAAAATAGGCACGTTTGCTAATCTTCTATCTGTATATATCACTTTTATAGCAAAATGTCTTTGTTTTTAGAAACTTTCGTCCCCAAATAAATTATCTGAATTATTAAGAGCATAGTTATTTAACTACACGTAGTAAGGTTATACATTTAGGCAAGAAAAACAAAATGCACAGGTACAATATATGTGGTACCTTGCTCAATAGTAGCAATTGTGAGAGGGATCTTGGAGTCCTAGTGGACAACCATTTAAATATGAGCCAGCTGTTTGCAGCAGCTGCCAAAAAAGCCAACACAGTTCTAGGCTACGTAAACGGAGAGATAGAATCAAGATCACGTGAAGTGTTAATACCACTTTATAATGCCATGGTAAGGCCAAATGTGGAATACTGCATCCAGTTTTGATCACCATGATGTAAAAAAGATGTGGAGACTCTAGAAAGAGTGCAGAGAAGAGCAATAAAGATGATTAGGGGACTGGAGGCTAAAACATATGAAGAACGGTTGCAGGAACTGGGTATGTCTAGTTTAATGAAAAGAAGGACTAGGGGAGACATAATAGCAGTGTTCCAATATCTCAGGGGCTGCCACAAAGAAGAGGGAGTCTAACAATTCTCCAAAGCACCTGAGGGTAGGAGAAGAAGCAATGGGTGGAAACTAATCAAGGAGAGAAGCAACTTAGAACTAAGGAGAAATTTCCTGACAGAACAATTAATCAATTTGCCTCCAGAAGTTGTGAATGCTCCAACACTGGAAGTTTTTAAGATGTTGGATAACCATTTGTCTGAAGTGGTGTAGGGTTTCCTGCCTAAGCAGGGGGTGGACTAGAAGACCTCCAAGGTCCCTTCCAACTCTGTTATTCTATTCTGTTCTATTCTACACTTCAGAGTAATGGCAAACAGAGGATACATACAGAATATACTTCCTGATGGGTCTATGTTAACCACTGTAAAAGGAATATAAACGGGGAATTTTGGCCACCATGTGCCCCATTTTCCACCCATTCCAATCCCCGCTGCCCGGAATGGGTGGAAAATGGGGCATGCAGAGGCCGAAAATGGGGTGCAGGGAGGTGGCAACAGGCTATGGCAATCCCTGCAGCCTGAAACAGCTGGTGGTTGGGAGGCCGATCCAACCGACAATCAGCTGCTTGTGCTAATCAGGCTGTGCTGAAATTGAAACTGAAACACGCTGTTTGCTGCAAGGAGGCAAATTGCTGGGAGGCAGAGGCAGATTTTTTTTCTTGTTTTCCTCCCCAAAAGCTAGGTGTGTCTTATACTTCGGAGCGTCTTATACTCTGAACAATATGGTATTTCTTCCTGTCCTCAAACTGCTCCAAGGAATCACATCAATTTTATCAAACTGAACCCCTATATAAAACAAGTTTCACATTTATGGCATTAGAAGAAATTAAACATGCACATCTGTTCTAAAATGAAATAAATTTGATATTTTCATACTTTACCAGTTATGTCATGCTGTTTGAACGACTCACTGTAGATTTGATATTGACTGGGGCAATGTTTCTTCAACCACTTGCATACATCTTGCTGTGTCCAAAGGGCCACTGGCTTGGTCAGCTTCACAATATGAAACTGGAAACATAAAATAAGTTAAACAAAAGTTAGGCCAATCATTTTACTTGCAGTTCACATATTCCACCTGCATTTTGTACATCATCATCAGCCGGGATGGGCAAACCCTGGAGAGCTAAATTTTCTACTTTGTACAAACAGGTCAAGCACGAAAGGATTATGATTAATCAGACACTTCTTCATACGGCTAGCAATTAATAAAGCATGGATATCAGAGAGATTTCAGACTTGGAAGGAAGGTAAAGAAATCTCAAATTCAATTCAAGTAACAATTTGGGTGATCAGCAAACATCTCAGACTCATCTCTGTGGATTCTCTTTATGCTACAAAGAAAATATGGGATGCTGAAATATCAGCCTTTGGAAAGTTGATCTCAGCAATGTTAATAGTTGTCTGTTGTGGCCCAGCAGGAGCTGTTGGAGCTGCCACCACACTCTGACAGCGAGGGGCCCTATGAGTTGGCTCTGGAGGATGTGGAGGACCCTGGACAGGGTTCTGACTCCGAGCAGGGCGCAGAGAGGTTGGTTGGCCACCAGGAGGCACCTGAGCCTTGGATTAGTATGTGGGAGACAAGGGAGAGTGAGCCGGATGCCAGCAGTGAGTTGTTCCTGGATGCCCAGCACCGAAGAGCTAATAGGCGTCAGGAACAGTTGTGCAAGTACAGGAGGTAACTTATCTTTGGCTCAGAGTGTGTGTTGGTGTGGGACGAGGGGGATCAGAACAATTGTCTATGTAGAAGATGCTTCTGCCAACCTAGCAATTCAAAAGCATGTAAAAATGTGAGTAGAAAAATAGGGACCACCTTTGGTGGGAAGGTAACAGTGTTCCATGCGCCTTCGGCATTTAATCATGCCAGCCCCATGACCACAGAGACATCTTCGGACAGTGCTGGCTCTTCGCCTTTGAAACGGAGATTAACACCACCCCCTAGAGTCAATAAAACTAGCATATATGTTCAAGGGGAACATTTACCTTTACCTATGTAAGAGATGACCAGGCTGAGTCCAAGGGAGGGGTCAAGCATGTCATCAGTTTGGAGTCCCTTCCGCTCATGAGATCTAAATCCAGCCCTCCCTGAATTCTGTTGACTCTTATCTACCGCCAATTTCCCCTGACCATTAGTAGTTCAGATTCTTGTTCAGAGCTAGCATGAAATAAACAACCCTTGTTCCTGATTTCTTGTGCCTAAGAGTCTTCCCATCCAAGAATCCTTGGAAATAATAGCTTTGGGGAGATGTCTGTCCATCATTCTCTTTCTGGGATCTAAAATCTTCAGGTATTTATGTGCATGAATCCATAATCAGAGTTGTCTCTGCTTCATGGCACTTGGCAGAATTTGGGAGTGGTTGCCCATGAGAAAAAAAAGCAGATTGACCTGGGGCTTTTGCCTTTTCCAAACTGGCAAGTAATGGCCTACTAGAAATAGCAATAGCACTTAGACTTATATACTGCTTCATAGTGCTTTACTATGAAGAGAGGGCTCTCTTTAAGTGGTTAACAGAGTCAGCCTATTGCCCCCAATAATCTGGGTCCTCATTTTACCCACCTTAGAAGGATGGAAGGCTGAGTCAATCTTGAGCCTGGTGAGATTTGAACTGCCAAATTGCAGGCAGTCAGCAGAAGTAGCCTGCAGTACTGCACTCTAACTACTGCACCACTGCAGCTCACACTAGCCCTGCTTTTGTGAGTTATTGCCGCTGGGACTTTTGTATCACTAAAGCAATTTTAGCTGACTAATTGGATGAGTTTTAATTCATTGGGAAACTGATTAAGGTGTAGGAAACCATTGATGAAAAGGAAAAATGGTCTTTCCTCTACACCCCCCCTTTGAAAAATACCAGATGTTCCCAGATGTGCTGAAAAGTTGTTGCTGAGAAAAAAGAGGGAGATATGCCCCTTTTTTAGACACTCTTAGTGTCGGAAATCTGGTTTGCTGTGGAGTAGAGCCTCAGCATTTGACATGAATCAGGCAATGACAGAATAAATCAGGGGTGTCCAACCTTGGTAACTCCCAGAATTCCCCAGCCAGCCATGGATAACCATGTAGTAGACAATATAGGGCTGTTTAGACCTATTCTCTGAATCCATAACGAGGCAGTTTCCTCTTATCCTGACTCAGCAAGAGTATATGACAAATGGGTGAAGAAATGTTGCCTGGAAAGCACCAAGTAAATTCATTGGGGCACAATAATGAAACAAGAGTAAGGAGTGAGATATAAAAAAAGCAATGAAACCAAAACAATAGAAAGTTTCAGAACCATAAGATTTAAAAAGGAAAGGTTAAAAGTTGAGAAAGCTGGTGGGGAGGGAAGTGATTAAGAAGGAATAAGATGTAAAGGATTTTTTAAAAATCTATCTTTTTGGCAATCCTTCATTGACTAACCTCATCCCAGATCATCTTAGCAAGCTCCTAGCCAATCTTGGTTGACCTTAAAAAGATGAATAGAAACAGATCTGGTTAATACTAAGGTGGCAGACCAGAGGTGGGTTCCTACCGATTCACACCGGTTCAGTGGAATTGGTAGTGAAAATGGTGACTGGGTCTCCGAACCAGTAGGGACGACATGCTCGCCATGTTGAGGTGGCACAGTGGTTAGGGTGCAATACTGCAGGCCACTTCAGCTGACTGTTATCTGCAGTTCTGTGGTTCAAACCTCACCGGCTCAAGGTTGACTCAGCCTTCCATCCTTCCGAGGTGGGTGAAATGAGGACCCAGACTGTGGGGGCAATTTGCTGACTCAATTTGCTAAAGAATCTGTAAACCGCTTAGAGAGGGCTGAAAGCCCTATGAAGCGGTATATAAGCCTAATAAATAAATAAATAAATAAATAAATAAATAAATAAATAAATAAATAAATAAATAAATAAATATCCGCAAACTGGTTCCCCGGTCGCCGCGACATCTTTTTTTGACCTTTTTAAATGTTCTGCGCATGCACAGACCTATTAATAGGCAACTGCACACACACACAAACACACACACATACATACACAAAATCACACACACACTGAACCGGCAGTAATGCCGACAGAAACCCACCCTTGTGGGAGACCATCCAAAAATATTGGGGCTGTAGCAGAGGTGGTATTCAGCCGGTTCGAACCACTTCGCCTAAACCGGTAGTGCAAATCGTGGGTGGGCTTGCCCTATTTAGGAACTTTTTCAAGCTGTGTGCATGCATGCAAGCCGCGTGTGCAATCAAAGTGAAAGCACGGAAGGCTGCATGGATGGGGCAAGTGTGCTCACATTTGTGAACCGGTAGGGAAAATAAGTGAATACCACCCCAGGCTGTAAGTTAGTTCGGGAAGTCAAGAAACAATTCCTAAAGAGAGGAACAGCAACCCATTTTTTGTAAGGCTGCCATTGAGTTATTTGAGAAACGTCACTTTGAGTTTGGCAAATCCTGGCTAAAGGATTTAATGTTGAAAGTCAGAGATTTATAGCCAAGTGATGGTCCTGGCATTCTAGCCATGACCAAGAACACGGTATAAGAGCCTGGATTTAAAACTTGACTCAAGAGTGCTTTTACCTAATCTCAGATCACAAAAGATTATAAAAACGAGTGCCAGTATGTAAATTTGTGCACAGAAATGGACCAGCAGCCAGCACAATTGTTTAAGAATACTAAAAAGGTTCCAATGAGCGCTTAGGGGAAGTAGGGAACCATGCCAAAGGACTAAATATGCATTCATGTTTACAAGTCTATTTGGGCTGGATTATAGTATTTTTATAGATTAAAGCCATGGAGCAATTATGCTGCTCTGCAACATCATTATTAAGAGTCCATAGAGCATTTCCTGTTTCTTCTTCTTTCCTACATGTAGCATTTAAGAGAGCCAACTTCTTACTTTTAAAAGATAAGCCAATGATGCGCCATTCTTCCCAGACCGTTTAAGAAATCATCTCTTTACAAAACAGAGCCACACCTTCCTAGGAAGCTGTGGCCAGATGATGTGAATTATTGCTGCATTAAACAGCAGGAAGAGGGTGGTAACTGAATATGTAACTGAAGTTGCCAAAACATGCAGATTTAATACTGGAAGAACTCATCTAAACAGCCTGATTTCCACAGCATGAAAACACCCCACTTACATTTGCAAAGAACATGTCCTCATAACAATGCCTCCATCTCATAAGCAACTCATTATTTAGGCAGTATAAACCTGGCCCAAAGTGTACGGGCCAAAAGATGGTATTTTTACAATTAATGTAACTGGAAAACATGTCATGTGGACACCCAAGAGTTGTCTTGGGTGGTTAGAGATCTGCTGGACTCCCAACAGACCCACAGGAGGATTGTCTACTCCAGTAGCGGGTTCCGGATCCTGTTCCAACCGATGCAGTTGGAATGGGCCTGGCGTCACCTACATGGATATGTGCGGTGTGTACATGCATCGTACCTGCCTGCGATGCCTCCGCAAGCCTCCGCAACACTCCAGCTGCTCAGTGGAGCATTGTGCAGGCGCCATACGTGCCATGCATGTCCGCGGAAGTGTCAAAGGCTTAAAGGACAGGTAAGGAGCTCGGGCGGGCAGGTGGGCCATCCGGAGCACCATAGGAGAACGGTACCCGGTGCTTTGGGCAGGCTCCAGTACGCCTGTACCGGGATGTACCACCTGCAACCCACCACTGGTCTACTCCCATCTACCTCCAAAATAACAACTCTTGCTTCATCTGCCCTCCTGTTATCCTACGAAAGTATTGGCAAACCTTTTCAGCACCAGGAGCACCAGAGACCGGAAGAGCAGTCGCTGAATGCTCATGCACATACCAGGTAGTTGCTCTTCCGGTTTCCAGCATGCACATGCATGCCGGCCACCTGGTCTTCCGGTTTCTATCACACATGTGCATGTGAAGCCCAGATGGCTGGTGTGCATGCCACAAACCAGAAGAACAGCTATCTGTTCACATGAGCGCGCGCATGTGTCATACCTTCCAGCGACGCCTTCACAAACCTCCGGGACGCTTCAGCTGCTTGACGGAGCATCGCGCAGGCACTGCATGCGTCATGCACGTGCACGGAAGCACCAAAGTCTTTAAAGGACAGGTAAGGAGCTCGGGTGGGTGGGCCTTCCAGAGCACCATACCGGAATGGAACCCGGTGCTCCGGGCAGGCTCCGATATGGCCGTACCGGGGCGTACCACCTTCAACCCACCACTGGTTCTATCCCATCCCATTCTATTCTATTCTATTCTATCCTCTTCTATCCCATCCCATCCCATCCCATTCTATTCTAATTGTTGTACTGCACCTACATCAACAATCTCACCAAAGTGTATGAATGGAAAGAGAATTTTCAATTTCTTTTTCTCCTACGTAGAATAAGAAGACACTCATGAAGTGGAGATTAAATGCTTCCAAACTCCATGCAAGAGAAACAAATTAATCACCCCATTTATTCCTCTCTTTGTGCATACAACTTTTAAATGTTATTACTTTTATTGTTTCAATTTATTGTATAGTGACTCATTAGTGTCCCATCATCATTGTTAATGCTGTAATTTTAAGCAGATATTCCGTAACTATCTCTCAATCTATTATGGGATTTTAAATTATAAGGCATTCTTGGATCAGACGCTGCAGTCAAATTAATCATTCTGGGCCACAATATTGCTTGAAATCCTTTTCTGGAGGTCAAGTTATGCTAGACAGATAATATATTCTGATGATATTTACCAGACAACCCATGTTAATTTCTTGCTTTCTTAATGTGCCCATTTCAAAATCTAGCTGTGAACTATATGCTGCCTCAAATTACGATCCTCATATTAAAACCCAGTGTTTTCCATCTTCTGTTAATTTTATTTAGCGTGTAAATTCTGCACATTGCCTAAACAACAGACAATACTGTGATGAGTAAGCATTTCTTTAAGTGTATACAGTCAAGGTTATTTTTAATCAGGCTACGCCGTTTCCTTGCAGTATTGATTATCTGAATTTCATACATCAGGTTCACGAGGAGATTTAATTGGATTGATTTCTTGCTTAGAGGTGCTGGAGAACATTAAGTCTTCTTGGGCTTCAGCTCTTTTCAGCCATTTATTTTTTATCGCTTCCAGTCGATATTCTGCTTTGCTGCTAAGCAGCTGCTCCACAGCTGTCAAATGCCCCCTTGGCCCCCTTCCCCTTAAACTCCATTGAATTATAGAAGAGAATACAGAGCAGTGTTTCTCAACCTGGGCACCTGGATGAATTTGCTGGCTGGGGAATTCTGGGAGTTAAAGTCCACCCAAGTCAACAGGTGTTCTTGAAAGTATTGCTGCCTCATCTACATAGAGTAGTACAAAGATATTATCTTCCACTACTTAAGTGGCTGCCACAGAGAAGATGAGGTTGACATTGTAGTGGTGGCCTGCGGAGCTGGCAGCAGAGTCAGATAGCGAGGGGGTTGGGGAGGAACAGGGGCTGGTCCCGAGGGCTGACGAAAGCTCAGACGACGACTCTGCATTGGAGGCAGAGAGGGAGCTAGACAGCAGAGAGGCAGAGGAACAGCTGGAGCCTATTCCCAGTGTGTGCATGCGCAGAGCTGCCAGAAGACAAGAACAACTAAGAAATCAGGGTCGACTCAAGCGTAGAGGTGATTGTCCCTTCCATAAGAACAAAAGAGGAACGAACAGGGAGTGGGCTTTTGCAGGAAACAATTTGTTCATCGGTCTGGAAAATTCTGTTTGTGAGAGACTCTGTACCAAGTTCTGCTTTGCTCTGTGTTTGGACATCAGTTATACGGCAGTGCTCCTAACGAGATAAGGTACATGTGGATAAATATTCCTCTGAAAGGGGTTGTTTGATAAGCCTTGCTGACTGTGAATGAAAGGAATTCAGAGTCATGTAAATAAAAGAGGTTTTGTTGGGACTAAGACTTTGCTCTTCTTTCTAAGGAAGCCTTGGCCAGAACAGATGTTTTCTCCAAAGCACCTAGGGCAGACGAGAAGGAATGCATGGAAGCTCCTTAAAGAGAGATTCAACCTGGAACTAAGGAGAAATTTACTGACACTGAGAACAATTAATCAGTGGGATGGCTTGTCTTCTGAGCTTATGGGTGCTTTATCACTGAAAGGTTTCAAGAAGAGATTGGACAACAATCTGTCTGGAATGTACAAGGTCTCCTGCTCAAGCAGGGGATGGTCTAGAAAGCCTACAAGGTCCCTTCTGATCCTATACTGCACACTGCACACCAGAACAACTAGACACAAGAAAAGTTTTTCCTGAACGTCATCACTCTGCTAAACAAATAATTCCCTCAACACTGTCAAACTATTTACTAAGTCTGCATTTCTATTAATCTTCTCATTGTTCCTATCACCCATCTCCTGCCACTTATCCTTACGATTTATAGTTATTGTTTCCTAGTATGATTTGATTGCTTATTTGTACCCTATGATTATCATTAAGTGTTGTACCTTATGATTCTTGATGAATGTATCTTGTCTTTTTATGTACACTGAGAGCACAGGCACCAAAGACAGATTCCTTGTGTGTCTATTCTATTCTATTCTATTCTTTCTATTCTATTCTAATTCTACTCTACTCTACTCTACTCTACTCTATCTACTCTACTCTACCCTACCCTATCTGTTCTGACCCCCTCCTCCGTCCAGTAACGAAAGCCGAGACAAGCTTAATTAGAATGTCCTTTAATAGCAAGACCAGAATCTCGGTACTGAAAGCCAAGCAAACAAACGGATAAGGTGTCAGGCCTGCAATTATAGAATTTTGGCCTGCCACACTTTCTCTTATTTCAATATGCTGTTTCATTAGCAAAGTCGATGGGAGGGGGGGATAGAAGGAGTAGGATTGTGAAATGTATTGTTTTCATTCTTTACTAGAAGCCAAGGTCATCCTTTGTCTCCGTACTTTGACACCTGACCGGAAGCAGCTGGGTGTGGATGCCAGTGTGGAAGAAGATTGGACCATGTGATGGATTGTGGGTGTGGGGACAAGATCATGAACTTTTAACTGGGTGGAATTCTGATGTCATTTCCAGTATTGGGATTTCATAGCACGATGCCAACATGTCTGTCTTATTAAATTGGAACCTTAAGGATAGTTTTGCCTTGGTCTCTGATTTAATTCTGCATGATATTTGGAATGCTGACATAAGGACCTTGGCAGCAAGTCCGACAAACCTTGGCAGCAATTCAGACAAACTTGGCAGCAATCCAGTTACGTTCTCTTTAGTCAAAGTGTTGACTTCTGCAAAAGGGGTGTGTCACAAGCAGTCTTTTTTATAGTCTGGAGAGGAGCCTCATGACCACCAGCTGAGCGCAATTACCTCCTGTAATTGCGTAATTGTTCTTAACACTGAGTAGCTCTTTGATGGCGTTCATCCAGGAACAAGTCACTGTTTGTTTCTGGATCACTCTCCCTTGTCTCCTCCCCACTGGTCCAAGGCTCAGGCACCACCTGGTGGCCAACCAGTCTCTCTTCACCCTGCTCGGAGTCGGAACCCTGTCCAGGGTCCTCCACATCCTCCAGGGCCGACTCATAGGGCCCCTCGCTGTCAAAGTCTGGTGGCAGCTCCAACGGCTCCTGCTGGGCCACAACACCTACCCTACCCTACTTTACCCTACCCAACCCTACTCTATTCTATTTTATAACTCTATGATTTTATGTGTCTTCAATCAAGTTTGGGGGGATGAATGTTTATGTGGTGGAGTTGACCCACCCTAGAGATGAATATGACCCAATAAATTTGTTCAAGCATTTGAACTCTGGCACAAACCTCATTCTCCACATCACTCCTTGTATCTGAGTAAAACAGGCTCATTTCCAACAATCCGCTTTGGAGTGGAGTAAATCACTGATTCATTTTGGATAGAAAAGCGGTGACTTCAAATCTGGAACTCAACCTCTCTGCCTGGGGAGCTTGCCAATTGCTATTTCAAATGACAATCTGTTGTATATCTGGTTCAGTTCTGCACATAATGGCTTCGTCTTCTTTGCCTGTGTAGGAATATGTGTGTGTTTTCATGCAAGGCTATTTTAAATGTTCCCATTATGCATGAATACAGATGCTGCAAGGCAAAAATTCTTTAAAGCAATCTCGACTCATGACTGCTTTACACATCCACAGGAAACCCAACATTTTGCTTTTTCAGTATGCTACGAAGAAGGACACAACAGGAAAGTCATAATCAAATGGTCATGGTACAGAAATTCTACATTTGCAACAGCAGAGAAAACATATTTTCAATATCGTTTTCATTTTCTGCCCGGTATTGCATCAGGACTTCCCTTTGCTTTAGTTTTTCTACATGATCAGTTATCTTCAGTAAGCAAATATTTCTTTAAAGCAGTGTTTCACAATCTCCTCACTTTTACGATTCACTTCTGGCTGGGGAATTCTGGGAGTTGAAGTCCACCCGTCTTAAATGCTCTGACACGGAGAAATACAGGTATTCCTTGATTTACAGCCAGTTGCTTAGTGACTATTCAAAGTTATGAGAGATACCCTCCCAAAAAGGTGCTTTTTGTCAGTCAGTCAGCCAGCCTGCCCCCCCCCCCCCCACACACACACATACACACTGTTGGCAGTTTGGCAACCGATCTGCATCTACAGTTGTTTCCAGTCGTGGCACGACAAAACTGCGCTAGTCAAAATAGCGGTGATAAAACCGCGTCGCTAAAGCCGCGACATCATCACCGTGCGTCATCACCGGTGCGACAACAGCGCGGTGACGGAAGGGCGCTTTAAAACAGCGCGGCGGCAGAAAGCCGATTTAAATTAAGGTAAGGGGTAGGATTAGGTTTAGGGGTTAGGTTTAGGGGTTAGGTTTAGGGTTAGGTTTAGGGTTAGGTTTAGGGTTAGGGTTAGGGTTAGGTTTAGGGTTAGGTTTAGGGTTAGGGTTAGGGTTAGGTTTAGGGTTAGGTTTAGGGTTAGGTTTAGGGTTAGGTTTAGGTTTAGGGTTAGGGTTAGGGTTAGGGTTAGGTTTAGGTTTAGGGTTAGGTTTAGGGTTAGGTTTAGGGTTAGGGTTAGGGTTAGGGTTAGGTTTAGGGTTAGGTTTAGGGTTAGGGTTAGGTTTAGGGTTAGGTTTAGGGTGCTGAGTGCTTTGGAAGGCGTGGATTTGCCCTCCGCGATTATGTCATCGCGGTAGGGTCGCGTTTTTCCTTAGCGCTTCGAACGGCGCGGATTTGCCCTCCGCACTTATGTCGGCGCGGATAAGGGCTTCACGGTTTTGTGGTGGAACCATTTCCTGTGAGCATGATTTATTATGTTTTTTTGTTAAAACTAGCATTTATTTCTGGTTTTCAGAAAGAAGTGCCCCATAGAGAACAATGTCAGGCCTGGAAGCCATCTTTTGCATTGAGCCTTTAAGCCTGCCACATTTTCTGCTGTGGGAAAATAAGAGGGGGGATTATATGGAGTATGGCAGTGGTGGGTTGCAAATCCCGTTCCAACGGGGCTGGCGGCATCCTCATAGACGCGTGCAGCACGCGCATGCATCTTAGCATCTCCACGATGCTCCAGCTGCTCCATGGAATGTCGTGCAGGCACTGTACGTGTCATGCATCTGCATGGAAGCGCAGAAGCCTTTAAACACTGGTAAGGAGCTCAGGCGGGCGAGTGGGCCCTCTGGAGCAATGTAACAGTATCCGGTGCTCCGGGCTGGCTCCGGTACACCCATACCAGGGCGTACCACCTGCAACCCACCACTGGAGTATGGGAAATATATAGTCTAAATAACATTCCTTCTCAGAGAGTCAAGGACATTTTGCTCTGCACCTGGAGTGGTGTGACTGAGAGGCCAGTTGGAATTGCCCTGATTGGGCAATGTGATGAACATGTGGGGGCTGGGCAAGGACTTGAACTTTCAATTGGGTGGAGAAAACCTGGAAACTCTCAGATTCAGGTTTTCCCAGATGTGCCAATATGACATCTCTAATAAAATGATACTTTGAGGAAACTCAGAGTCTCCTTTCGTTGGGGGTGTTACCTGGAATACGGACAAACAATGGACTTGCTTAATAACAATGGATTCACTTAACAACCATAATGATTTGCTTAACAATTGCCACAAGTAAAGGGTTATAAAATCAGATCAGTCACATGGGTGACCCACTTAATGACCAACCTGACTTTCAATTATAATAGACAGTCTCCATTATAGTTGCAGGCCAAGGATTATTTGTACTCCAGGTAGTCCTCGACTTATGAGCCCAACATGTCTGTTGTCAAGTGAGACATGTGCGAAGTGAGTTTTGCTCCATTTTACAATTTTTCTTGCCACAGTTGTTAAGTGAATCGCTGCACTTGATAAGTTACTAACCTGGTTGTTAAGTTAGTCTGGCTTCCCCATAGATTTTGCTTGACAGAAGGTCGCAAAAAGTGATCCGGTGAGCCCGGGACACTGTCCATGGTCATAAGTATGAACCAATTGGCCAGAATCTGAATTTTGACCATATGGCCATGAGGATGCTGCCATGGTCACAAGTGTGAAAAATGGTCATAAGTCAATTTTTCAGTGGTGTTGTAACTTTGAATGGTCACTAAATGAACTGTTGTAAGTCGGGGACTAGCTGTAATTTAAATTATTATCATAGAGATGAAGAGGACTATTTAGGCCAGTGTTTCTCAACCTTGGTCACTTGAAGATGTCTGGACTTCAACTCCCAGAATTCCCCAGCCAGCATTCGCTGGCTGGGGAATTCTGGGAGTTGAAGTCCAGACATCTTCAAGTGGCCAAGGTTGAGAAACACTGATTTAGGCCACTGAACACCTTCTGTTCAGTGCAGCAATATTCACCAAAAGCATCCCTAAGTCACCTATCCATCTCTGACTAAACAAAATCAGCAAAGAAAAGCCGGAGGGACCACCTGCCCGCCTGAGTTCCTTACCGTGTTTTAAAGGTTTTGGCACTTCTGCATATACGCATAGCGCCTACAGCGCCTGCGCGACGCTCCGCCGAGCATCTGGAGCATTGCGGAGGCTTGCGGAAGTGTTGTTTGCAGATACAAAGCATGGGTGTGTCGCGCCCGTGTGCATGCACACCGCGAGCGTCCATGTGGGCGACGGCGTACCGGTTGGAACGGGATCCGGAATCCACCACTGCCGACAGAATACAATACAGGCACAATACAGGGATTCCTTTATCTTTTATTGGGAAAACATTCCTAATAATAAAACACTTATAGGAGTTCTGTTCTAATTAGCTAGTTGTCTAATTATTAGCTGATGGGCTTTTCTTTGCTGATTTTGTTTAGTCAGAGATGGATAGGTGACTTAGGGATGCTTTTGGTGAATATTGCTGCACTGAACAGAAGGTGTTCAGTGGCCTAAATCAGTGTTTCTCAACCTTGGCCACTTGAAGATGTCTGGACTTCAACTCTGGCTGGGGAATTCTGGGAGTTGAAGTCCAGACATCTTCAAGTGGCCAAGGTTGAGAAACACTGATTTAGGCCACTGAACACCTTCTGTTCAGTGCAGCAATATTCACCAAAAGCATCCCTAAGTCACCTATCCATCTCTGACTAAACAAAATCAGCAAAGAAAAGCCCATCAGCTAATAATTAGACAACTAGCTAATTAGAACAGAACTCCTATAAGTGTTTTATTATTAGGAATGTTTTCCCAATAAAAGATAAAGGAATCCCTGTATTGTGCCTGTATTGTATTCTGTCGGCAGTGGTGGATTCCGGATCCCGTTCCAACCGGTACGCCGTCGCCCACATGGACGCTCGCGGTGTGCATGCACACGGGCGCGACACACCCATGCTTTGTATCTGCAAACAACACTTCCGCAAGCCTCCGCAATGCTCCAGATGCTCGGCGGAGCGTCGCGCAGGCGCTGTAGGCGCTATGCGTATATGCAGAAGTGCCAAAACCTTTAAAACACGGTAAGGAACTCAGGCGGGCAGGTGGTCCCTCCGGAGCACCGTACCGGAATGGTACCCAGTGCTCCAGCCAGGCTCCGGTACGCCCATATCGGGGGGTACCGCCTGCAACCCACCACTGCCTGTCAGCTGCCATTCCCCCCTCCCCCAGTAGCTGAAGCAGATAAGGAGGCAGTGTGGGAGTCAGGACCAGCATCAAAAAACCTGAGAGCTCTGAGGGGGAAGAAGGAATAGACCTGTCAGAAATAGAGACAGAGGCAGAGTCTGGGCCGTAGTCCATCAGCCCTCAGATGGAGTCCAGTAAGTACCATCACTCCTGGGGGGGGGGTTGCTGCCGATTTTACTATCGGTTCGCAACCCGCACTTCGCGCACACATGCGCTGTTCAATGTAAATTTACAGTGAACTGCGCACGTGCAGTCACTGAAAAAAAATGGTGGCAGCCTAGCGGCGGCAAGGAGATTAGTTTGGGGGTGTGGAAGGCTGGGTTGCTGGCGGTTCTGCGACCCAGGCCTCACTTCCACGACCAGTTCGGCTGCACTGGCAGCAACTCACCTCTGTATCACTCTCTCTTGTTGCAGATTTTTTAAAGACGGTGCAGCATAATTAACTTCAATTCTAGTTGTAAGAATTGGCTGAGTCAATTGGAAGTTGGGCGGCCATTCATTAAATTAAGTGAAATTTAAATGAAATCAACTTGAATTAAGCCAAGTAATATATAAACTAAATCAACTTACATTTAATCAAGTTAAATTTAAATTAAATTAAATAGACTATCTTTCCCCAATTACATCTACCTGACCCACCAAAAGCGGGGAGTCATGGGATGTTACAGATCCTCCACTTCTAAGGAAATCCATCTGATGGGATGAAAAAGAAGGGCCCTTGCTGTTGAACATCATCCCTGCAGAAATAAAATTGACCTCCATCTTGGTATTCTTTTCAAACAGCCTGAAGACATAGTTTTGCCATTGGGCCCGGGGACCCCAGTGCCAGGCACAAATAACCAGACTTCCGTGTATAAGGTTTAAGCTCACTACTTTATTGAATTCTGCCTATTATACAGGAATCTTCCCAGATTGGCAGCTTAAGTCTGGGAACAAATAGATATGGTTCTGTGGAACTTAAGCAGCATTCTTCTGTCTTTCTTGCAGCTGCACAAGACCTTGAGGCTCGAGGACTTCCCCCCCTGTCAGACTGGGTGTTTCCCAACACCAAAGGTAATATGGAGCCCATCAAGTGGTTCAGAGATAGTATTCTATTTCCTTCACTATAGGTTCGGTAGCGGGAACCTTTCTTGATGACATCAGGGTGGGTGGGCAGAGCCACCCTTGCACCGCCGCCACTACTGGTTCACCCGAACAGGGGCAAACCGGCAGAATACCACCTCTGAGTTGGTTTGATTGGTGTCATGAGGAGGAAGGGTGAGGGTTATTGGGTTTAATATTGGAGTCACTGTGAGTTGGGCAGCAATATTATTTTTCTTAATAATTAAATTAAATAATTAAATTAAATAATTAAATTAAATTAATTATTTTTCAGAGTATAAGACGCACCGGAGTATAAAGCGCGTCAAGGTTTTGAAGAGGCAAATAAAAAAAAAGTTTTCTGCAAAAACAGGCCCATTTTTTTTCCAAAAAAAGGACATAAATAACCTTTAGGAGGCTTGTGAGCCGAGGTGGCGCAGTGGTTAGAGTGCAGCACTGCAGGCTACTTCAGCTGACTGCAGTTCAGCAGTTCTAATCTTACCAGCTCAAGGTTGACTCAGCCTTCCATCCTTCCGAGGTAGGTGAAATGAGGACCCAGACTGTGGGGGCGATATGCTGACTCTGTAAACCGCTTAGAGAGGGCTGAAAGCCCTATGAAGCGGTATATAAGTCTAACTGCTATTGCTATTGCTATGCACAGCCATTTTGGTGAAGGGGGTAGGGTTTCGGGAGGTAAAAAATATTGTATTCAGTGTATAAGACGCACTCTGATTTTCAGCCTCTTTTTCTGAGGGAAAAAGGTGTGTCTTATGGTTCCACCACAAAACCGCGGACGACAAAATTGCGGTCGACGAAAGCGCGTATGTGACGTCATCACAGCGCGACGAAAAAGATCGAAAAATGTAAAAATAAAGCGAAAACCTTACCCTAACCCCCCCAAACCTAACCCTTAACCTAACCCTAACCCTAACCCTTAACCTAACGCTTACCTTTATGTGAATCGGCTTGCTGTAATTTAATTTTTATTTCAATTTTTTGATCTTTTTCGTCACGCTGTGATGACGTCACATACGCGATTTCGTCGACCGCGCTTTTGTGGAACGCGGTTTTGATGGGTCACGGTGTCTTATATTCTTAAAAATACAGTAAATTAAATTAAAATTTATTATTGCATATCACGCCCCTGCCTGGTTACATGACTCAAAGTGAATGCTCTTAGTCAAACATGCTCTGCACCCTGGAAATGGCTCCATGGTTATTTTACTGGGACTTTCAACATTCACAACAATTTGTGGTCTCAGTTTGCTTGTGGTTCAGCAGTACTGTTAAACAAAACACAGCTCTGAAGTCTAAAAGTGACAAAAGTATTTGGTATACATCCAAGAGTTCAGTAATAAACATTCCAATTTTTTTTTTTTTTGCTATTAATACAAAGACATCAAATACAAAAGAATCAAGTCCAATGGTTATTAAAGTTTTAAAACAGTCCATTAGCAACCCTCTAAAGAGAAAACAACTAAGCCTTCGTGTCTTAAGCATAAATACATTCTTGGTGATAAATTAATGCTGAAGTGTCAAAATACTTACTAGAAGCTACTTCTGGCCTCCTTAAACTTCTCCTCAAGGACTTGTATCTTGGTCTTTCTTTCTTTTTTTTTCTTTAAGCATCGATTTTTCTCTCTCTCTTAAAAAAAAAAACCCTCATGTTCTGGAAGTTAAAAATAGGTGCCATTTTGAAAGTAACTTTATGACTGTTTGTAGCAGGAAATGGCCTGTGTTGGCTCCTTGAGTACAAGGTAGACTAGCCTGAAAGTGCAATTTTATTTTAATGAACCCCGGGGAATTGAAATTCTGTCTTTCTTATAACAACAGCAGAATTTTCCCCACACCTCCATTTAAAACGGGACACATTCTACCGCTTGGTCCAAAGAACAAAATCAAGTGATCTCAAAGTTAATGGGACAACCATTCAGATATAAAGCCATAGAGCAAGTGATAAATAATCCTGTGCAGGTCAGGGCCATCTTTAATTATTTAAGGGAGAGAACTGAGGGTTTCAGAAGTTGGAGCAATAATAAAAGTAGAGAGAATTATCATGCATGTTGCTAATTCTAGGAATTACTGAAAATAAAAAGCCTAGGAGATTACTCTCTAGGACAGTGTTTCTCAACCTTAGCTGCTTTACGTTTTGTAGACTTCAACTCCCAGAATTCCCCAGCCACCATTCTGACTGAAGAATTCTGGGAATTGAAGTCCACAAAATGTAAACATGCTAAGGTTGAGAAACACTGTTCTAGGATACCACTTCTTTTGGGCAACCATGAAGATCTGCAGAAGAATCCTTTTTTTTGCTGTCTTTCCGGCACACAGGAAAATCTTTCCTCAGAAGCTGCATTTGATCTTCTATCAAACTCGGTATTTAGAAAAGCCACTAGACCTTTAAAAATTATGTGATGATTTTTAATTTTGTTTCAACATTTTCAATCCTGCTGTTTCATTTTATTAACTGCTTTTAATAGTCACTTCAGGGAAAATGATGATAAATGTGCATCATCAAGTCAGTGATTGCCAAGAAGGTTTTTTCTCTAGAATTAACTTTCTCTAATCTGAACTTTCAGCTCTGCCAACAGAGTCACTGTATAACTGACTCCAATCACCCTGGTCAGCAGGGGTGGGTTGCTAATCCTGTTCCAACTGGTTCGGTTGGAATGGGGCCGGAGGCGTCCTCGTGCACACGCACAGTTCATGCATGCGTCTTAGCGCCTGCGCGATGCTCCAGCTGCTCGCGGAGACTCGCGCAGGCGCTGTATGTGCCATCCAGCTGCTCGCGGAGAATCGCGCAGGTGCTGTATGTGCCATGCGCCTGCATGGAAGCGCAGAAGCCTTCAAAGACCGGTAAGGAGCGCGGGTGGGCGGGTGGGCCCTTCGCCGTTCCCGGAAGTTTCTTACTTCCGGGTTCGCTGACCAACCGGTTCGCGGGGACCGCCGCGAACCGGTTGAAACCCACCCCTGCTGGTCAGGCTCTTTTCTTCCCTTTCACCTTTCCCAGCATTATAAATTTAAGACACAATGGCTTTGTATAAAACGCCCCTAATATGATAATTTGAGCCTAGTAATGTGTGCCTCAAGTGAGACTTGAGGATGATAAATTGTTTTCTTGGCAATCCATAGTGTCTTGAATCTTGTCCAACACCGAAGTTGAAAGATGTCAATATTCTTTCTTTCTTTCCTATTTCTTCAAAGTCCAACTTTCACTTTCATAAAATGTTATACCATTGCCTGCAAGATTCTCATCCTTGTGGGAAAAAGACACAACACAACCTCGGTATATGAAAGCCTTCATGTCAGGGTTCCAAGTAATGGACCCAATGAAATCAAAACTCTGAGGCTTGGAGTTTCCTCAAAGTATGACTTTATTAGGAATGCCATGTTGGCAGAGCAGGTTACTAATTTACCATTAGTAATAATTACTAATCTAACCTGTTTTTCCGAAAATAAGACCTCCCTAGATAATAATCCCAATTGGACTTTTGAGCACATGTGCTAAAATAAGCCCTCCCCCCAAAATAAGCCCTCCCCAAATATATTGCAACATAGCAGCAACCATGAGGTGACCATGCTCTCCGCCTCCTGCACCTCAAAAACAACAAGGCCCCCCTGAAAATAAGGCCGTGCTTATTTTGGGGGTCAAAAGAAAATAAGACCCTCTTTTATCTTCGGGAAAATGGGGTACCCAAGTGCTAACCTGTGACATATTTCTTGACTGCTATTTACTTGACAGCTGATAGTTGATTCTAAAAAGCAGAAGATATTCCCAACTCAATACTTGTCATTAGTTTGGTCTTTTTATATTTAATCTTAGTCCCATTTTTCACTGTGTTGCTTAAATTTTAATTATTAGATCTTGAAGATCATTTGCATTTTAGCTATTAAAATAGTGTCATTAGCGCAGCACACGTTATTAATGTTTCTGCCTCCTATTTTAAATCTACATTCATCTTCTTCCAATCCAGCTTCCCTCAATATGCGTTTAGCATATTGCTTAAATAAATAAAAAGATGTACAGCCTTGTATCATTCCTTTGTCAATCTGGAGCCAGTTATTTCACCATGCTCTGTTCAGACTGTGGCTTCCTCACCTATATGTAACTTCTGCATCACAATATAGAGATATTGTGGGGTTCCCATTTTCATATGCATGTTCCACAGTCTGATATTGTTCAGAAAATCCCATTCTTGAAAAATCCATTTCGAGTTTGAGGTAGGCCTACATGAAATTGGAAAGCAAAACAGACATTACCTATTGATTCAGAGCCCATCGGTATGATTTGGAGGGTACATACTTTTCAAGCTTTCCCTATGTGTTGTGACTCAGCAGAAGTTTGCTGTGAGTTGAGTCGGGATGCAGGAATAACAATGCAGCTGGGGCTCGTTAGTGTGGTCTTCTGGAGATAAAAGGACTGATGGTGCCACGCCCTGGTTGCAGAAGTCAACATTCGTCGTTCGTTCGTGGTTCATCATTCATCGGTCGTGGTTTGTTTGTGAGAGGCACTTGGATAAGTGATTTGCTTTCTGTAACCCTGATTCAAACAGACACTTGGAGAAGTGATTGGCTTTCTTTCTGTACACCTGGTTTTGCCGTAAGAGATCTTTGTTTTTGCATTCTTATCTTCTTGCCAGAGACTTTATTTATGTTTATTTTGGGCTCGCAGCCAGCGGAAGCCAGGACTGATAAAGTTATTTCCTTTTAAGTCTGTCTGACTGTCGTCTGTTAACGAGCGAAGAAGGGGGGGTCAGAACACTTATGTATATTTCCTAGCAAAATACATGGGAAAATACCTTTCCTGGAAAATCTAGTTAGGGTTAGGGTTAGGTCTCCATTAATTCAGAGTGAAATATAGACATTGCCAATGGATTTGGAACGTTAGGAGAATGCATAATTTTCAAGCCTGCCTTATCTGTGTTTCCTGGTAAAATATATTTATTCTGTTGCTTGACATAGTTTTATAGATAGTTTATGAAGTCCTGCAGTCTTTTGATTTGCAATGACCAGAACGCTGAACTATCTTGATCTTCAAATACTGGAGGTTTTTTAACTATTAGGAAATATATTTTATTCAATTTTCACATTCCATTTGCAATCATTTATATACAGGGTATTTACTATAAGAAAAGAAAAAAAAAAGAAAAAGGGAATAAAACGAACAAGTAAAAAAGAAACACAACTCATCATTCACAACCCCACCTAACCCTTGCGTCCTCCATACACCCCATCTACCCCCTCCAACTTTCCTTTCTCCCTCTAACACTCCCCTCCTACTTCCCTTTCCCCTCAAGCCTTCCTTCTCCCCTTACTCCCCAGACACCCTCCTTACATTCCCCTTACTCCTTACATTCCCCTTACTCCTTCCTTACTCCTCCCTCTTCCTTCCCTCTACCTCCCTCCTTGGTGTATGCCTTTATTCGAGTGTTGTTTGATCTAATAAAAGTAAAGTAAACCAAGGAAAATAATAATAATAATAATAATAATAAGAAAAAAAAAAGAACCACCGTATATAAATACATTCTTGTTCTTATTAAAACTATATTAACACCCCCCACCCCACCCCCCACAATCCCCATCCCTAATCCTCCCGACTTCCCAGGGTCCACACCTGGCACTACCTTCTATCTAAGATATCTTGTATACATATGGATTAAAAAATAAAAGTAATATATCAAAAAAAAAAAAAAAAAAAAAAAGAAAAGCAGAGAAAGAAAAAAAAAAGGAAAGAAAGAAAAGAGAAAAGAGAAAAAAGAAAAAAAGAAACCACTCTTTGTGTTGATCTCAGCCCCCCATCTTTATCTATGCTTAAATAGTATAAATCATTCTATCTATATTTTATTCTCATCTCTTACTTCTTTGCTATTTACCCCAACCTTCTGTAGACTCTCCCGTTCCCTTCCTAAACCTCATGATCCCTTCCAGTAAGATTTAAGCAGCGTAGTTTATGCCATATATTCAAATATGACTTTACAGACAAGTAATCAAACTTTCCCATCTAGTAAAATTTAAACAACGTAAATGATCTTTCTTTACCCCTTTTTCAAACAGTAATTCAAAATAATCTAACCCGATTTCCCCTTCTTAGTAAAGTTAAGCAGCGTAGATCAGATATTACTTTACACAGGAATCAATTTCTGTAATTCCAACCGACTTCCCCTTCTAATAGAATTTAAATAACTTAGTTCATTCCACATGTATTTTACCCTCATCCCCCACTTGTCTGATATTTACCACTATCAAATTTATACTACCATTTGTTAAAAATATAACTCAGAGCGATTTGTAGCATGAATCCTTCCACATATTCCAATAATACTTTCAGCAAAATTCAGTTAACCTTCTATTTTAAGGTAGTCGCTTCTAACAAAATTTAAACAACATAAATCATTCCACATTCTTTTTACAGTTATCTTAAGATAATCCCAAGCGGCTTCCTGTTCTAATAAGCTTTAAACAACGTAAATTTTGCCCTCATCCCTTGCTTGTCTAATATTTATCACAAATAACGTAGTACTACCATTTGTTTAAAATATAACTCAGAGCGATTTGTAGCATGAATCATTCCACATATTCCAATAATACTTTCAGCAAGATTCAGTTAACCTTCTATTTTAAGGTAGTCGCTTCTAACAAAGTTTAAACAACATAAATCATTCCACATTCTTTTTACAGTTATCTTAAGATAATCCCAAGCGGCTTCCTGTTCTAATAAGCTTTAAACAACGTAAATTTTGCCCTCATCCCTTGCTTGTCTGATATTTACCACAAATAACGTAGTTCATTCCACATGCATTTTACCCTCATCTCTTGCTTGTCTAATATTTACCACTATCAAATTTATACTAGCGTTTATTTGAAAAATAACTCAGAACTATTACAACCAACTTTCCCTTCAAATAAAAGTTAAATAGCATGGGTCATATTCAAATAATGCTTTCAGCAAGAGTCAGTTAACCTTCTATTTTAAAATAGTCCCATCTAACAAAGTTTAAACAACATAAATCATTCCGCATTCTTTTAACCACTATCAGATTTATGCTAACGTTACTTTAGAATCTAGCTCAAAGTAGTTTCACCCAGCTTTCCCTTCTGATAAAAATTAGTCCACTTTTTCTACCGGAGAGAGGTCTCAAACCCCCATTCAGTCCTCAACTTTAGGAAGTCTTTTGAAGTATCTAAATTCTCAATCTGCGTTCTTCTGCTTCTCCGAGGGAGGAGGGGCTACCCCCTCCATCTTGCAGCCGCATGGCCAGCCGTTTGCTTTCTCCTTCCGCTTGTCTCTCCTCTCTTCCAAGCGCGTCAGGAAGTCCCGCCTTCAGAATCCTACAATAGAAATCTTGAGCCTCCGAAACAGAGTTAAGACGAAATCTTTGATTCTCAAATGTAACCGTGATGCCGGCAGGGACCTCCCATCTGTATCGAATCTGTTGACTCCTAAGCTCTTTAGTTAAAAAGGCGTAGTCCCTTCTTGCTCTCAACATTTGGAAAGGTATATCTTTGAAGACAATCACGTCCTGGTCATCAACTCGGAGACTGTTATTATGAAACTTTTGCACAATCGCGTTTCTAGATTCTTTTGTAGAGAAATGTATAATTATGTCCCTCGGGAGCTGTCGCTGTTCCGCTATCAATGAGTTCTGGCGATAGATTTTCCGAATCTGCCAATCAAGGTTAAGTCCCGGGCTTCCCAGCGCATGGCTGAAGGCTTCAACAAATGTCTGTTTCAAATTCTCTTGCTCCTTTTCACGGAATCCTCTGACTCTTATTGAAAATGCCTTCCTATCAAAATTTAGCGTCATAAGCTGTTCTTCGTTATTTCTAATTTTTTCTTGTAAAATTTGAATATTGGTAGTCAAATCAAAATTAGCCTTCTCCAGACTTTCCAATCTGTTCTCTATTTCAGCAGAGTAATCTGACAGGGCAGACACGGCTGCAAACGTATTCGCCTTCATTTGATTAACTTTAGATTTTAGATCCTCATAAAGTTGCAATACAAATTCCTTAAGTTCTTGCTTAAGGGCATTAAATATTTTAAAGAGATATTCCTGTGTTAAAACTTCTCCAGTAGAGGGCGTAGGAGACAAAGGCTGTGTTTCCAAAAAAGATTGTTTAAATTCTTTAGACACATTTGTAGCAAGACGTTTCTTTGATCTGGGTGCCATAATAGATAAACAAGTAAGCAGTGCTTCGCTCCTCTCTATTTCCAAAGAAAAAGAGTTTATTTTGTTAAGGAGCGGTCTGCAGGAAGATAAGCCCGGCTAAGTACATCCAGTAATCATCCACGGAGAGAAATCGCCATTTTAAAGTCTATTTAAACAAAGAAGTCTTTAAGGCAAATGGTGCTGGTATTTAAGATAGTAATAAAAGCATAAATCTCACAGGGGTGGTACCCTCCCGTATCAACTCTAGCTTGAAAAAAAACTTTGTTTTGTCCTGGGGGGGGCTAGCCTGTCTGGGGCTGCCAAAAAAAAAAAAGGCAGCTGAGAAGGAACTGGCCGGAGATAAAGGCTCCGCTTCGGCTGGATCTAATCTCTTCCACAGCCAAAAAAAAAAAAAAAAGGCTGTGGCTTACGAATAGACCCTAACCTACGGAGCTACCCTCCCTGCCCCTTTCTTAGCCAAAAAGGGGTGCTATCTATGATCTTATTTAGATATACAGACCAGATCTCTGAGGAGCTCGGTGGAGCCCTCCTCGGCAACAGGCCACGCCCACAGGAAGTCCTTCGAGGTTTTTTAACTATTGACACGTCTACTATAAATAGTCCTTCCACCTTTGTTTGATCTTCTTTGAATCAATTGTTATCTATCCTATCCTTTGGAATTCCAGTTCAAAGCTGGAATTTGGAGATATTTTGGGAGATTTTCCTTGCTTTCCTATCTGTTGTAATGGAAGAGAACATATGTAGCCCAGGGATGAACTCTGGAGTCCTTTATGTCCCTGAACTTGGTTGTTTGCTAACACATGTTTAGTTACATGTTTAAGTAACATGATAAGTGCTGCTACCTAGATGGATAATGAAATTGGTTGAGAGGCCGCCTTCTGCCGATTACCTCCCACAGACCCATTCGATCCCACAGATTAGGCCTCCTCCGTATTCGATCTGCCAGCCAATGTCGGCTGGCGACTACTCGGAGGAGGGCCTTCTCTGTGGCTGCCCCGGCCCTTTGGAACGAGCTCCCCGTGGAGATTCGGACCCTCTCCACCCTTCAGGCCTTCCAGACATCCGTGAAGACCTGGCTGTCCCAGCAAGCCTGGGGTTGAGTTCCCCCTCCCCTACTCGAATCTGCTGTGTCTGTTGTGCTTTTAAACTGTTTGTATTGTCTGATTGTCTTTGTCTTATTTTTTGTAATTTCTCTTCCTTTGGCTTTGTTCAGCCACCCTGAGTCCCTTCGGGGAATAGGGCAGCCTACAAATTGAATAAAATCCAAATCCAAATCCAAATATCTACAAGCAACAACAAAAGCAGAAACACCAAGGACTATATATTTCATATCTGTTTAACTCAAATGAAATCTATAAATGGCAAAAAGACTGGGTTCAGATTTTCAGGGATTGGGGAATGTTTTTCCCCTTTGCTTCTTTGATAAGATTTTAGACTTTGTTAGAGCTAGTTTGGTGTAATGGTTGAGGCATCAGGCTATAAAATTGGAAATTGTGAGTTCTAGTTCCATTATAGATACAAAGCCACTGAGTGACCTTGGGCCTCTCTCAGCACTAAGAAGTAGGCAAGAAGATTTTTTTAAAAGTCTTATATTACAATGTTCTCATACTTTTCACCACAACATGGGGAAAAATTGGAATTCAGTAATGCAGATCCCTCAAATAAAAAGGTTAATCCACTGTATATGTTTGTGAAGCCACAAACATATACAAGAGAGAAAACAGAGAACAAATCACCATTGCCGTGTATAACACTTTATCATACTTCGTTTTCTATCTGAGGAGAAGTTCACATTTTACCATTGAATAGAGTAGAATAGAATAACAGAGTTGGAAGAGACCTTGGAGTTCTTCTAGTCTAACCCACTGCTTAGGCAAAAAAACCCTGCACCACTTCAGACAAATGGTTATCCAACATCTTCTTTAAAATGTCCAGTGTTGAAGCATTCACAACTTCTGGAGGCAAGTTGTTTCATTGATTGTTCTGTCAGGAAATTTCTTCTCAGTTCTAAGCTGCTTCTCTCCTTGATTAGTTTCCACCCATTGCTTCTTGTTCTACCCTCAGGTGCTTTGGAGAATAGCTTGACTCCCTCTTCTTTGTGGCAACCCCTGAGATATTGGAAGACTGCTCTCATGTCTCCCCTAGTCCTTCTTTTCATTAAACTAGACTTACTCAGTTCCTGCAACCGTTCTTCATATATTTTAGCCTCCAGTCCCTTAATCATCTTTGTTGCTCTTCTCTGCACTCTTTCTAGAGTCTCCACATCTTTTCTACATCGTGGCGACCAAAACTGAATTCAGTATTCCAAGTGTGGCCTTACCAAGGCATTATAAAGTGGTATTAACACTTTGTGATCTTGATTCTATCCCTCTGTTTATGCATCTTAGAACCGTGTTGGCTTTTTTTGGCAACTGCTGCACACTGCTGGCTAATATTTAAATGGTTGTCCACTAGAACTCCAAGATCCCTCCCACAGTTATTACTATTGAGCAAGGTATCACATATACTGTACCTGTGAATTATCATTATTATTATTATTTGAATATCTTCTCTCACTGAGTGTGCAATATTTTGCAAGGAAACACACTGGATTTTCTATAGCTTTCCATCGATAAAAAGGAATAATTGCAAACAGCTTCTCCTTCATTTGTGCTCATCTTCCTTGATTTCTGTCTTCCAAATGATCTACACTAGGAACTATGAGGAATTATTGCACAATAGATTTTGAATTATTGTCTTGATTACACCTTAATGTACTTAATTAATTCTTTCACTAAAAAAAACCTTAAAAATTATTTCAAGCTACTTCCTAAATCACTTTCCCCAACATACATTTCTTTCCAGAGTGGTGACAAAGATTTTACCTGAACTCTTCAAACACAATAAAAAATGTCCAGATTACAATCCAAACAAAAAGAGAAAGTTAGATCATCATATTTAATATGTGACACTTAATTTCATGCTCTGTTTCTTCTCCTGTGCCAAGAAGAAAAAAGGTATCTCAGAGTTTCAATAATAGTAATAATAAAAACAAAACAAAAAATGATAGCTTGCGTTGTATTTGAATGCATGTTCCAGAAATGAGGACATCGGCACACAAGTCAAACTCTTAATAACTATGCAGAGTTTAACCTGTGATTCTGTAAAATATCTCTACAATGCTTTCTATGAAATATGATTTTGCAACATCAATGTACTCCCAGGCATTTCCACATCTTTATTTACTGTTATTTCCTTCCTCTTTTAACCCAATCATCTGTACTTCAAGATGGCAAAGATTTGAAGCACAAAGTTGGAGCAGCGAGCAATAGTTTGGTTTACATATTGCAATTTTAGTTTTTTAAAGGGATATCAATAGTCAAATCTGGCTAACCAACAATGTCTTTGGGAAGCCAGTATGATTTGATGAAAATCGACGGAAGATTGGGTAGCCCATTTGGAAAAGGAGTGAGAACAATTAACCAGTGGAATAGCTTGCCTTCAGAAGTTGGGGCTGCTCCATCACTGGAGGCTTAATTTTGGAATTAAGACCTGTCTGGAATGATATAGGGTCTCCTGCTTGAGCTGCGGATTGCACAAGAAGACCTCCAATGTCCTTCCAATTCTGTTCTTCTGTTTATTGGAGCCAGCACAGAGTCATCAACTAACAATAGTTCTCTTAGTGACTATTCAAAGTTATGACGCCACTGAAAAAAGTGATTTGTGATCATTTTTTCAGACTGACAACCACTGCAGCATCCTGTTGTGGCCCAGCAGGAGCCATTGGAACTGCCACCAGACAGCGAGGGGCCCTATGAGTTGGCCCTGGAGGATGTGGAGGACCCTGGACAGGGTTCTGACTCCGAGCAGGGCGCAGAGAGACTGGTTGGCCATCAGATGGTGCCTGAGCCTTGGATCAGTGGGGAGAAGACAAGGGAGAGTGATCCAAAAACCAACAGTGAGTTGTTCCTGGATGCATGCCATTGAAGAGCTACTCGGTGTCAGGAACATTTATGCAATTACAGGAGGTAAGTACGCTCAGCTGATGGTCATTAGGCTCCTCTCCAGACTATAAAAAAGACTGCTTGTGCCACGCCTTTCTTGCAGAAGTCAACGCTTTGACTAAAGAGAAACTAACTTGGCAGGCTGGATTGCTGCCAAGGTTTGTTTGAATTGCTGCCAAGGTCCTTATCTGTTTGTTTACTTGGCTTTCAGCCACCGAGATTCTGGTCTTGTTATTAAAGGACATTCCATTTAAGCTTGCCTCGGCTTTCGTTACTGGACGGAGGAGAGGGTCAGAACACATCCCCATGGTCATGTGATCAAAATCCAGACTCTTGGCAACTGACTGATATTTATGATGTTTGCGGTGTCGCAGGGTCATATGATCCCCTTTTGTGATCTTCTGAATAGCAAAGTCAGTGAGGAAATCCAGATTCCCTTAACAACCATGTGGCTAAATTAACAATTGCAGTGATTCACTTAAACAGCGATGGCAAGGTAATAAAATGGGGCAAAACTCACTTAACAAATGTCTCACTTGACACCAGAAATGTTGTGCTCAATTGGGGTCATAAGTCGAGGACTACCTGTATGAGTTGGAGATCAAGAAGCCCTTAAAGAAGGCAACTAATTATTTGACACCCAACAAAAAAAAGTATATTTTTCTTCTGTTGATTAGATTTCATATTAATCATGCTGGATTCAATTTTAAATCTTCATATACATCTTACCAAGATCATTTTTAGATGACACAAAATGTTAAGATTTCTGAATATAGAGTTATAACTGCCAGAAAAAAAAATTGGAAGCTGGAATACCGAAACTTGAACTTGCTCCATTGCTAAGAGTTCTTTGGAAGAAGGAGAAGATAAACTGTAATAAACAATGATGTCATCACGCTCTCCAAAAGAAATTGTTCTCTCTGGCTGAAACTGAGCAAATGCACCCACAACGTGGAGAAACATAATTGAATAGACGTTTTTAGGACCATGGACAGTTCACTTGGGAGGGAACTACAGTCATTTACCTATTTGAATGAACAAACTTGCCTTTCATCATGAAATACATACATACATGCACACACACACACACACACACAAACACAAACACACACACACACACACACACACAAGCCCATTTCCCAATAAGGCCCTTTACGCTCCCATCTATTCTACTGTTGAGACTCTAGAAAGAGTGCAGAGAAGAGCAACAAAGATGATTAGGGGACTGGAGGCTAAAACATATGAAGAACGGTTGCAGGAACTGGGTATGTCTAGTTTAATGTAAAGAAGGACTAGAGGAGACATGATAGCAGTCTTCCAATATCTCAGGGGATGCCACAAAGAAGAGGGAGTCAAACTATTCTCCAAAGCACCTGAAGGCAGGAGGAGAAGCAATGGATGGAAACTAATCAAGGAGAGAAGCAACCTAGAACTAAGGAGAAATTTCCTAACAGTTAGAACAATTAATCAGTGGAACAACTTGCCTCCAGACGTTGTGAATGCTCCAACACTGGAAGCTTTTAAGAAGATGTTGGATAACCATTTGTCTGAAGTGGTGCAGGGTTTCTTGCCTAAGCAGGGGGTTGGACTAGAAGACCTCCAAGGTCCCTCCAACTCTGTTATTCTATTTTACGCAATGTATAAAACTTACTCTGTTTTTACAAACCCCATATGGCATCAGGACATGTTGGTGCAGGTGCAACAGCCATCCCAAAGCTGCACTGTACAACAACATGGAAGTGCCTTGCTTGC
The DNA here is from genome assembly GCF_009769535.1 of Thamnophis elegans. Taxonomy (NCBI): domain Eukaryota; kingdom Metazoa; phylum Chordata; class Lepidosauria; order Squamata; family Natricidae; genus Thamnophis; species Thamnophis elegans. The sequence goes on from NC_045548.1 coordinate 64,302,391, forward strand.
AGGAGGCCAAATGAGGTGCTCTAAGAGAGCCATCCAAAGGGAAGGTGCAGAGGCACCTGCAGTGTTCAGCCTACAGCAGGGGAAACTTGGACAGGTTGGTTGGAAAGCAATTCTGGAGAGCTCATCAGTCATTCTTGGCCAGTGTATTAAAAGCGGTGTTGCCGGTTTCATGTCCAAGCAGAAATATAACATTTGGCCAGGTGATTAAGAGAATCACAGAAAGCAACAGGAAACCCAGAAGTTAACATCCGGATGTGTTGCAGAAATCAATCACAGTCATGGGAATGTACCTCTGCCTTTCTCCAATAGTTAGTATAATTGTCTGTCTGTTAGATTTCTACCTGCAGTTTTTTAGAAGCTCAAGCCAATTTATATGGAAATTCCCCTTTGTTCAAGCTTCCCTGAGAGGTAGACTGAGCTGAGAGTGAGAAACTCACCCAAAGTCATTCACTGAGTTTTCATGTTCTAAAACTTTAATCATTATATCACACTAAGAAGCATGATGAGGACTTCCTTTCTCTTTCAGAGGCTTGGGTTTAGATGTAGGGTTGACTGTATGTTCCTTTGCAAAGCAATTGTTACCTGGATAATTTTGCTATATTCCAACTGGCACGCATGTCCTTGTGTTTATCACTCTTAGGAGGGGTGAGCATTTACGTTCTGAAGCACTGAAGCTCTGGGGAGAATAGTAAGCTTTTTCTCAACAGTTAAATAGAACATAGAATAACAGAGTTAGAAGGGACTTTGGAGGTCTTCTAGTCCAACCCGTTGCTCGAGCAGGAGACCCTATATCATTTCAGATAAATGGTTGTCCAGTCTCTTTTTGAGTCTCCAGTGATGAAGCACTCACAACTTCTGAAGGCAAGTTGTTCCAATGGCTGATTGCCATCACCACGGAGGTGGGTTCCTACCAGTTCGCACCTATTCGGTAGAACCGGTTCATCAAATCTACCGAACTGGTTAGAAGAGGTTCCACCAGTGGATCCGGAAAGCAGGCCACACCTACAGAAGAAGTTCCAAAAAATTTTGAAACCCACCACTGGTCCTTGGATATGATTATTCTACGCTATCATGCTCATATTTATAAAACTCAGTGCCTCTGTGGAAGGTAAGGATGACAACTGCGTTTGTGGTGCAATCAGAACATTGCGTGTGTTGAAGTTGTTTTAACGCAAACCAAAGATGCCTTTTAAAAAACAAGTTTACATCATATTCTTATGCAGGCCAGTGCTGTGTGTGAGGTAATTTATGGTGGTTCTGAGAAGTGTCGTCGGCATCTTCATATTCAGTCACATGGGCGGCAAGCCACTCCCATCTGGTCACATGGGTGGCAAGCCACTCCCACAAAGAAGGCCACACCCACAGAGTAGGTTCGAACAATTTTTGAAACCCACCACTGCCTCACCATTACATAATTTCTCTTTAGTTGTAGGTTCTCCTTGGTTAGTTTCCATCCATTGTTGCTTGTCTTCACTTTTGGTGCTTTGCGGAAATAGTTTGACTCCCTCATCTTTGTAGAAGCTCCTTTTCATAATAGAAAAGGAAGATTTTAAAACTTCCCATCCCCACGCCATGGTCACAATCCCTTTCCCCCAACATGTTTTAAAACTAAACTTATTATTACAACCACACTTTCACCAGTGTAACTGTTCTGACCCAGCCTTAGCAGAAATAAGAAATAGACACCTTGTCACCTAAAAACCCCTCTTTATTTACCACTTGTGAATTAATTGCATTCACCCACTGAAAAGTCCAGGCAATAGTCTTTCAAGGAGTTAACTGCAGTACAGACCTTATCAGTTCCCTGCGATAATTGCAAGGCCATGAACTCCTAGCCGAAAGACTGAACATTAAGTTCTGGCAAGCAGTCTTTGTGGCATGAAACGCAATGAGCAAAATCTTCAAAAATACAAACTGTTGTCTCCTACGACAACCACTCCCTTTTCCTTCTATTAACCCCCCAGCCAGGGAGGGGCCATTCACATTCCTCCAAGTTTCTCCCCAACCTCCTCATTATCTGAGTCTGCCGCCAGCTCCGCTGGCAGCTGGTGGGCCACAACATGTAGTCTAGACCTGGGTTCATGTCTTCCTCTTAGCCTGAATCAGTTGCAGAACTAGATGCTGAACAGGTATTTCGACCGGTGGCTCTTCCTTGTCCTTATCAGAGCCCTGGCTGCTCTCAAGGTAAAAAAATCAAGACAAATGGGGAAGCTGCATTTTTCTGAATGCTGAATCCAGCCTTCATTGTTCTCTGCAGTTGCCCAGACCTGCAGAAAACAGCCCCATCCCATTTAGAGCAAATTGCTAAAGTCACTCTTTTGAGTCCGAGACTATGATTTTGCTCCTCTCGTGATTAAGTTGTTAAAGGAAAAGTGAGAAGTGAGAATTGGTATGCTGGATTCTGAAGGACATGAGATTTGATTTTCTACTTCAGTATATTGACAGTTAGAGCTAAAGGAAATTAATCCACCACTTTTCTCTTGCTTTTGTTGATCACCAGGAGTCCTCCAACTCCTTTTGAGATAAGCAAATAATAGATGGCAATGCATGTCATGTAATTCTTTGCTCACTTAATTGGATTACTCCAGACTCAATCCTACAGATCAATTGCAGAAATGCAAGAGTTGTGGGAGGCAGAGAAGCAGCTCTCTCTTTCATCACGGAGTCTATTGAGTTGGCAGCTGCTTTCTTGACAAACTACAAAAAATCATGTAGAATCTAACACAGACAATAGAGCAGTGATTAATATCTAAACCGTACAAAAGGTGACAAAAATGCATTAGAGTAAAACCTCGCTTTCCCAAACCGATTGGGAAGAAATATGGTGCCTGCTAAAGTTGAATGTCCATTAAATTTGAATTTAATGATGAAAATCAGGACATATAGCATGTAGAGGCTGAATTTTCCTGAATGTTGGATTCAGTGCCCATTGCTCTCCACAGCTGCAGAGAATCCAGGGTATGTTCTGAGTCCATTTGCAGCCAATGACTTAAAGTCTTTTAAGTCTGATACAAAGATTGTGTTCCAATTGTGATTAAGTTATCTGATTTTTGCATATTTTTTTTGTAAAATGTCCATAATTTGGAACCAAACAAAAAATCCAGTTTGATGTAGTGATTAAGGCATTGGGGAGAAACTGGGAGGTTATAAGTTCTAGCCCCACCTTAAGCACAAAGCCAGCTAGATGACCTTGGGCCAGTCACTCTTTCTCAGCTCTAGGAAGCAGGCAATGGCAAACCACTTCCAAACATTTTGCCAAGCAAGCTGCAATGGCAATAGAACTTAGACTTATATACTGCTTTATAGTGCAATATTGCATTCTAACCACTATGCCACCTCAAATCTGTCCAGGCATTTGCTTAAAGTCAATTTCACTCAAAGATAGAAGATAGATAGATGGATGGAGGGATGGATGGATGGATGGATGGATGGATGGAGACAATACACAGCTTGATCCAAAAACAATTTCACCAAAGAACTGATACTAATATACTCTTGTTTTCAGATCATGTGCCATTTGATCCAAAATTAACACAATGTTTAATAACTGATTGCCAATATGAACTGGGGATGAGTTAACCTGAGTTCCTTTGACTCCATCTTAGTCCAAATGGATGTGGAATTAAAAGTAATTTTAAATACAGTAAAATGAATATGGTCCAGGCTACAGTGTTTCCCCAAAAATAAGATAGGGTGTTATTGTCTTGACCCACGACCACTTTTGACTTGGCCTTATTTTTGGGGAGGTCTTATTATTTTTAAGGTGCAGAAGGCGGCAAGCATGGTCACCTCATGGCTGCTGCTGTGTTGCAATATTTTTGGGAAGGTCTTATTTTTAGGAAAATAGAGTATGTTTACTACCTCTCAAGGGAAGAGAAAATGGTTGAAATTCACCTTATTTTTACAACACAAGCCCATTTCTAGTTAGCAACATGACCATCTTGCTAGCCAAAGCAAAATTAAGTAGAAAGTTAAGGATTGCTGTATTTTATTTTACTGTCATGGATGGGTTATTCTTTCCAGGAAATTCATAACAGTGCACATGCAACAATTCAATACACAACATTGCCATTATGAAATAGATAGGATGAAAAACAAACCAGCTTCCAAAGAACTCCAAATTAGAACAGGAGACAATTTTAACCTAGTAAATTTATGATTACCACAGAATCCAATTTGTCGCAATGAAACATTAACGGACCCCCTCCAATCTGGGTGCATGACTGCAATGGGATTTCGATGTGGGGTGCATTTCCCCACCTGGTCTTGCTTGTTCTTTGCTTTCAGTCATGCAACTCATAAACTACAGCTTTCAAACCAAATAGACAATCCAGGAAGCAAAATCAAATTATTTCTCTTCCTCGCATTACTCACTGTGATGTATAGAGATATGAACCTAGCCTGTTTCTGATTATTTTGTGTCCCTTCATCTTCTGGAAATTTGCTTGCCAGCACCGAAATATGATGCTTGCTTTGTGTGATTACACAAATTACACATATTGATTAATATCTGAAGAAGTTGTGGAACTTCAAGGCTAACCAACCTATTCAAGTATAGTTATTCCACAATGTAGTTCAAAGTTCCTGAATGTTTCTAGCTTTGCGGGGGGAGAGGGGGGCTCTGCATGAATGTCCAGCAAGTACACACATGCCTGCCACTTACTTAAATAGGGCACATTCGTACCCACTCACCCACTGCTTGTGCAAGTGACATGTGTGCGCACCAGAGATGATATTCAGCAGGTTCTGACCAGTTCTGGAGAATCAATAGCGGAAATTTTGAGTAGTTCAGAGAACTGGTAAATACCACCTCTGATTGGACCTGCCCCCATCTATTCTCTGCCTCCTGAGTCCCAGATGATCGGGAGGGAATGGGGATTTTGCAGTAATCTCCTCCTGCCACGCCCACCAAGCCACACCCTCAGAACCGGTAGTAAAAAAAATTGAATCCCACAACTGGTGTGCGCATGCTTGCCAGGCATTTCCATGGCCCGGTTGGAAATTGCTCATGGCCCACTAATGGGCTGCAGCCCATAGGTTGTTGTTCTGACCCCGCTCCATACAGTGAGCAACGCCGACACAAGGTTACTGTTAGCCACGCTTTATTCACAGTAATTACTCACAGACAAGACTTTGGCAGCAACACAGACTCCCACAGATAAGAAATACACACAAGAGCTTCTCCAGCTTAGTAAAACGGTTGTGTTCGGCAAAAGGTCTCCTCCCAAAGTCTCTTCTTATATACTCTCTTGGGGGGAGCCAAATCACAACCACCTGGGCCTGATTATCTCCTATATCTCCATAATTGCTGCCTGCGCTTCTCCACCCTTCTCTGCCTGGTGTCCGGGACCAACTTCCTTTGCTCCTCCCCACTGCTCCAGGGCCTGACGTCAGGGACAAACTCCCTTTGCTTTCACCGCTATTCCATGCCTCAGGCACCTCCTGGTGGCCAACCAACCTCTCTGGTCCCTGCTCGGAGTCTGAACCCTGCCCAGGTCCTCCACATCTTCCAGAGCCGACTCATAGGGTCCCTTGCTATCGGAGTTTGTCGGGAGCTCTAATGGCTCCTGCTGGGCCACAACAGGTTGTGTATCCCTGATCTAGTTCATATGAATAGTCCTTGACTTACAATGATTCATTTATCAACCATTCAAAGTTATAATGGCATTGAAAAATAGTGATTTACAACCAGTCCTTACCTTTAAAACTGTCATAAGACCCCTTTGGTCACATGATCTAAAATTTGGGCACCTGGCAACCGGCATGTTTTTACCATGGTTCCAACATCCCAAGTTCATGTGATCACCATTTGCAATCTTCCCAGCCAGCAAAGTCAATAGGAAGCCAGATCCGCTTAAGAACTGCATGATTCACTTAACAACTGTGGCAAACAGGCTGTAAAAATGGGCCCAACTCGCTTAGCAATAGCGACAGCACTGCTTTACAGCCATCTCTAACCATTTCCAGAGTCAACATCTTGCCCCAAGCAATCTGGGTTCTCATCTTACCCACCTTGGAAGGATGAGTCAACCTTTAGCCTGGTGAGATTCGAACTGCCAAATTGCAGGCAACCGGCAGTCAGTAGAAATAGCCTGCAGTACTGCATTCTAACCACTGCGCCACCACAGCTCCTTAACAACTATCTTGCTTGGTAACAGAAATTTTGGTCCCAATTGTTTCTGTAACTTTGTGCTCCATCAAACGTAAGATTTCCAGCCAACCCCAAAATGTCTTTCCTATAACATCCTCCCACACCCTTAAAACAATGAGATAGTCCTCCACTTACAACAGTTCATGCAGGAAAGTTACAATGGCACTGAAAAAAGTGACTTATGATCATTTTTCACAGTTACGACCTTTGCAGTATCCCCACGATCACGTGATCAAAGTTCAGATGCTTGGCAACTGATGCATATTTATGACTGGTCCATATTGATCCCCTTTTGCGATCTTCTGACAAGCAAAGTTAATAGATTCATTTAACAACTGGGCTACTAATTTATCAACTGCAGTGATTCACTTAGCAACTGTGGCAAGAAAAATCGCAAAATATGGCAAGGCTCATTTAACAAATGTCTCACTTAACGACAGACATTTTGGGCTCAATTGTGGTCGCAAGTCAAGGGCTCTGTAAATGTAAACAGTCCATCTCATTTCATTCTTTAAAAAAAAAACCTATTGAAATCCATTTTTGCACTTCTGTGTAGATTTCTGAAAGCCAAAAAGCAACTCCAGTCATTAATATTCAGTGAAAATATATCCCATCCAATCATTTCTGACACCAGCAATAATAAACTGATCAGTTCAACAATAGCTTAGCGGAGAAAACTGGAATGTGACAAAACAAAAGGATGTTCTGACATGTGAGTGGAAGAGAGAATTAATGCAACATGTCTGTAATTTAGAGATAAAGGAAATATTTCAAGTGACGTCTCGTATTCTGGAACAGCAACGTAAATATACTTTGCGCTCAGTATAAATGTGTGCTGCAAAAATAAGTTATCGTTCTTTTCAAGCTTGGAAAATGGAATATTTAATCTGCAAGTCCCTTTGCCTCTTAAAGTGGCCACTTGTGCTGCACATTATCAAAATGTCAATCACCAAATTGTCATGAATAATAGATGCAAATCGCAAAGGCATTGTCTTAGTATTTGTCAGCATTCAAGCATTATAGCAAGGATTAGAGATCTGTTTGTCGGGTTAGCCTAAGTCAGCTTTCCCATCGTACATTTTGACAAAGCTTTTTTCTTGAAGTGATACAGATGGAAATTTGGGGTTTCTTTAAGTCAGGCTTAAATATTTGGAAGTCTTTGGTATCTCTTGACAAACACTTTGAATAAGAGAATCCACAGGAAATACTTAACCAGAGCAGTGCATATTTTATCGATTGCAGACCAGTTGCTAAAATTACAGTATATCCAGCCTCCCAAAAATCTTAGGTTACACTTTAATTAAAACTAACTTCCTATCTTCAGGCAGCTTCAGAAATTGTGTATCTTGTTCGGATTAGAGCAGGGGTGGGATTCAGCCAGTTCGGACTGGTTCAGGCGAAACATGCGATCCCTGAACCGGTTGTTAAACTGCCAGGATCCCACCACTGGATTAGAGGTTATAGTAGGCAGAACCAAAACTAGCAGTCAAACATGACTTTAAGGTATGTTATGGGGAGGTATGGGGTTGTTTATTTTTTTTTTCTGTTATAGATTAGCATGTGGTATGTGTCCAAACTTTGTGGCTTATTAAAAAAAAATAAGTTAAAGCATACTGAGCCTAATGTAATGTGTGAAGGGCAACAGTTGGAGGACATGATTCATTCTACAATCTAATATCTTCCAGATGCATTGAGACCACAAATCCCAAAACGTCATCCAATGTCACATTTTATATTGTTGGAAGAAATGTCCATCTGGGTTCAGTTCCAAGTGGAGAAAAAGAAACTGGAAACATGGAGGCTGCTTAGAAAGATGGTTTAATAGTGGACAGGACCACATGGCTTGAGGTCCTGGGCAAAAAGGCACATGGAGTGGAGAGAGAGAGAGAGAGAGATTTATAGCCTCTGTTGCAGAGGTGGTATGCTGCCAGTAGTGGCGGCGGTGTGAGGCTCCGCCCACCCACCCAGATGTCATTACAGACCTTCTGCACCCGTTACCAAATCAGTAGTGAAGATAATAAGATACCATTACTGCTGTGTTGGGATGTGAATATGAGCTTGTATTCTGATTGGTTGTCAGACTCCCATGGGATTATGCAGGAATAACTTTTTAGGTTGTGTTTTTGAGAACCAAGTTTGGTTGAGCCTTGCTAAGTGATGATGTAATGAAAGAGCTTTGGGATTCCTATTATGACTCGGAGGTAGATCTTTGTTATGTAAAATAGACTGGCCCAGGTCTTAATGGCCTATTAACAAAGATGGGGGTGTGTGAGTTTCTACCTCCCTTTTAGGGGAAATATTCTGTCCTTTTAATATTTCCTAAAATATTTCATTTTTCTAGGAGAGGGGTGGGTGCTAACTTCCTACAATATATTCAGTAAGGTCTGGCTACAGACAGGCCTGGGGCTAAAGACTTGCAGCCCCACTTCGAATGGTATGACTGTTGTGCTTTTTTAACTGTGTATGGTCTTCATGTTTTCATGTAACTTTGTCTGTTTTCCCCTCCCTTGAGTTGTGAGCCGCCCTGAGTCCCCTGCGGGGAAAAGGGCGGCATACAAATAAAGTAAAATGAAATGAAATGAAAAATGATTGGCACTTCCTTCCTGACTCAGAAAGTTGGGAGGCCACAGCTGCAGGGAATTATCCAATGGCAATAGGCAGAATAACCAGCAATGCAGCCCGAAGATCTGGCAGCTTGCTCATTCCAGGCAGAATTCCCTAAATTAGTTTAAAGTGCAGTCAGCATCAGCACAGAACCAGAAAAACACAGCACCAATATTAGCCAAGTGGTCAGGAGAGATAACAGGGTCTCACTGACCTTGGCTGATAGTTTAGAAAGCTAAGCAGAATCAGACCCGGTGAATACTTGGATGGGATGCAGCCAAGTATTCTCACTGTGCTTATGACAAAGAAGTTGAAACATTGCCCAAAAGAAAGCAATGCCAAAAGAATTCCATGCTGTTGTTAAGAAACCAGTATAGAGCCAGTTTGGTCTAGTCTAGTGGTCAAAGCAAAAAAGCAGGAGACCGTGAGTTCTAGCTCTGCCTTGGTTATGAAAGTCAGCTGGGTGACAGTGTGTCAATCATTCTCTCTCAGCCCAATCTATCCTTCAGGGTTGCCGTTGTTGTGGGCAAAAAGAGGAGGGGGAAGGTGCCCTGAGTTATTTGTAAGAATAATGAAGGTGAGATGCAAAGAAGGACTAGGGGAGACATGATAGCAGTGTTCCAATATCTCAGGGGTTGCCACAAAGAAGAGGGAGTCAAGCTATTCTCCAAAACACCTGAGGGTAATAGCAATAGCAATAGCAATAGCAGTTAGACTTATATACCGCTTCATAGGGCTTTCAGCCCTCTCTAAGCGGTTTACAGAGTCAGCATATCGCCCCCACAGTCTGGGTCCTCATTTCACCCACCTCAGAAGGATGGAAGGCTGAGTCAACCTTGAGCCGGTGAGATTTGAACTGCCGAACTGCAGATAACAGTCAGCTGAAGTGGCCTGCAGTACTGCACCCTAACCACTGCGCCACCTCGGCTCAAAGAACAAGAAGCAATGGGTGGAAATCAAGGAGAGAAGCAACTTAGAACTGAGGAGAAATTTCCTGACGGTTAGAACAATTAAGCAGTGGAACAATTTGCCTCCAGAAGTTGTGAATGCTCCAACACTGGAAGTTTTTAAGAATATGTTGGATAACCATTTGTCTGAAGTGGTGTAGGGTTTCCTGCCTAAGCTGGGGGTTGGACTAGAAGACCTCCAAGGTCCCTTCCAGACAGACAGACAGACAGACAGACAGACAGACAGAATATATTGTAAAATAGCTATGTCTGCCTAATCACTAGAAATCAGGAGCTTTCTATGTGATTTCTTTTTCCTCCCATTCAAGCGGATGAAAATGCAACAAAACAAATCCCAGAAACTCCATAAATGGCATATAAAGGGTTATTATACAACTGAAGAGGTATAAATTTGGGTACCAGATTAATGTTGCTGTTTGTTTTGCATTTTGGTGTCTCCGGGCCTTCCAAGGTCACAACGGTTTCGGGTCCATATACATGAACCCAAATAGGTACAGGCAGTCCTCGACTTACGGCCACAATTGAACCCAAAATTTCACTTGTTAAGCGAGTTTTGCCCCATTTTACAACCTTCCTTGCCATAGGTTACGGTGGTTAAGTGAATAACTCCCGTTGTTAAGTGAGTAACACAGTTGTTAAGGGAATCTGGCTTGACCCATTGACTTCGCTTGTCAGAAGGTTGCAAAAGGGGATCGCATGACCACTGGACACTGCAGCTGTCGTAAGTATGAACCAGTTGCCTAGTAATTTAATTTTGATCACATGACCATGGGGATGCTGCAACGGTTGTAAGTGTATCATAAGTCACTTTTTTCAGTGCTGTTGTAATTTTGAATGGTCATGGTTATAATAGCAATAGCAGTTAGACTTATATACCGCTTCATAGAGCTTTCAGCCCTCTCTAAGCGGTTTACAGAGTCAGCATATCGCCCCCACAGTCTGGGTCCTCATTTCACCCACCTCGGAAGGATGGAAGGCTGAGTCAACCTTGAGCCAGTGAGATTAGAACCGCTGAACTGCAGATAACAGTCAGCTGAAGTGGCCTGCAGTACTGCACCCTAACCACTGCGCCACCTCGGCTCGTCGAGGACAATCTGTTAATAAATAGTTAAAACTACAGCAAAGCAAAATTTATCATTCCTTTTCTTAATATTTCTCTGCTTGCCCGAAAAACTAAAACAAACAATAACTGCAAAAACTGGGCAACCAACCAAAAGAAAAAGAACACACAAAAACTTACAGGCAAGCTCATTTTTAATTTTGAGGCTGATAGAGAGAACCTTCTCTCATTCTAAAACATCTAACTGGGGGGGGGAAATCAGCATTTTCAAGGACTGAGAAATGTCAGCAGTGTCTTTCCCACTCCTAAAATTTAGTAAGCCCTTGTAACCACTAATCAATTTCACAATGCACGATTTATGAGAAATAATTACACAGATTAATGAATCTATTATTCTAAACACAGATTGGACCATCTTGTGAATGCTATTTGCGCCACTTGCTGTGATGCATTAAATGCCTAATTGGTTTTAAGCATTAGTTAAGTTCCTTGATATATGTTATTTATTTAATATAAACATGCAATTTCTTTTCATCAGTATATAAGGGTCGTTCCACACTATAAGATAAGAGAGATAAGATAACCTTTATTGTCATTTTTTTACTGTGATCACTCTGCCATAAAATGAAATTCTGTAGCCTGCTCTCAAAAGAAAGTATATATCAACCCAAACGCATACATAACACACATACACACCAGTGGTGGGCTTCCATTTTTTTTTACCATCGGTTCACTCACACTCACGCGGGATGCTTCTGCGCATGTGGACAAGCATCCGGGTGGGTGGACGGAGCCTCCTGCCACCGCCACTACCAGTTCGCCCGATCTGGGCCGAAACAGGAGCAACCCACCTCTGATATACACATGCTATATATTGTGTTTCCCCAAAAATACAACTTACCCCGAAAGTAATTCCTAGTTTAATTTTTACACAATATAAACCCTACCCCCAAAATAAGCCCTAATTAAGACCATGCCCACTCCAGGGTGCATGGGTAAAAATTAAGCTAGGGTGGGGATGGGGGGGGGAACTGCCTTACTACTTACTTTTGGACAGTTGCAACCAAGCCTCGCACACCCTGACAGCTGCCTTGTCAGCCCATTTCTTCTGCAGTCGGCAAGGCTTTCCTGAAGGCCTCTGCAGCCAATAACAGAGCTCCGGATTTATAAAAGACGGTCTGATTTTTGAGCAAACACATACACACACACACAAATCACTGTCCATTTTAAATACATAATGGAAAGAGGAAAATTGCGATACTGTATGGAACAGAGCTGTGACTGAATCTCGATGTTCTGCTTTGGGTACTACCAAGCCTCCCAGAAAGTAACAAGGAAAACAGGTTGTGAAGATGATGTGTAGCATCCCAGACAATCTCACGGACCCTGCTCAAGCATCACTTATGTGCTGTGTCCTGGATAGAAGGAAGTGAACTACCAATAATCTTTTCTGCCATCCTCACCACTCTCTGTACTGCCTTCCTCTCCAAAGCAGTAATTCTTCCAAACCAGACAGTAATGCCATATGACAGGATGCTCTCGATCGTCCCTCTATAGAAAGTGGTAAGGACTGGGGGAGGAAGATGTATTTTTCTCATGCGATGCGGAACCCAAAACCATTTCCACCATGTCTCAAAACCATTTCCACTATATCCAACAATTATATGATTTCATTGCTAAATACTAGAAATATCCTCTGCAAAATTGTTACAAAACCTGCTGATAGCTTTTTGTAACAACAGCAAAAAAGAGACGTACCTCGGTACTTTTGTGATGCAATTAATATTGGGAAAAAACATCAATATGAAAACTTCATCTCAAAAATGTTTTCCTTCCATCGACTTTTCATCTATTTTCTCTTCCATTTCATAAATGATAGGAATACTTCATTAGGGTTTTTTTTTAATTACACACATCAAAGTATCAATTAATTGATGCCCAGGCAAATTACACATAGCAAAAGCACTGAAAAATGAAACCACATGTTACAGTATAATCCATCTCAGAAATTAATAGCAAGCTATCTCCAATAATTGATTGCACGCTCATCTTTCTTTGTACAACCCACATCTTTATTTTTTATTTTACTTATTAATCAAATTTATATGGCAACACACTTCATGAAGAGTGACACATATATTTTGTCCATTACACTTTCCATGCACAATGCCACTATCATGTTTATCTTTTAGAATTACTTTTGACTTAAGCTTGATTTAAACTCGTTTGCAACTGGCTTTGATGCATCCATATGCGGTGAAAAGGTTGATGGGTAAGTATAGGTTGCAGATGGTTGCAGTTGTGCCCAATGCTTACAGCTCCAAAATCTCAATTACATGCTATGGGGAGATGAACGTCCTACATGCTGATTGGTTGATGTCTTCTATATTTTCTGTGCTTTGTTGTTTAAGCACCTCCTAAACAGAACTTTAACATTTGCAAACGTATAAATGCAACAGCTATACAGTAGTGGGATTCAAATAAATTAACAACCGGTTCACCCAGGGTCAGGTTGTCTTGTCGTGGGAGGTGTGGCCCATCCCCGTCCTCCAGCTCCGCTGCACATGTGATGGCCAAGCTGTCCCTGGGTGAACCAGTTGTTAAATTACCCACCCACCCTCTGCTATCAAAGTGCTGCACTGCACTACAATGGAGAAACGGGCAATGGAGTGGCTGACACGAGGGGAGGAGGAGGAGCAGAAAGGGGAAAGTGGCCTTCTCCTTCCCTCGTGCCGGCTGCTCCATTGCCCATTGCAGCACAGTGCCCAGGATCCACTTTGATAGCAGGGGATGGGGTGGGTAATTTAACAACCGGTTCACCCGAACCGATACAAACCGGCTGAATCCCACCACTGGCTATGCAACTATCTCCAAACATTCCCTGTTGTGCAAAGTGATGCAAAGTCTAAATCAAACTTTTAGTTCTTAGTCCCAGAAAAATAGTGGTCTGCTCTGAAAGAAAGAACACAACACCCTTTTTGCTAGTACTTTTGATTATTCTCCCAATGCTTTTTCAGGGGAACAATTTGAGAGTTCTTTTGAACACTGCACTTAACTGAGGAAGCTCAAGTGACAGAAGAATTACTGTGTGATGTTTTTTTTTATCAACACAGACAGTTAGATTACCTGCACCTCAATAAAGGCCATTTTTGCTTTGTTTGTAGATATACTATTGACATATAGGCTGGACTCCTATAGTGGATGACACTGGGCTGAATTTAGAGACAGTGTCAAAACACTCAACCTCCAGTGATGTTTGGTAGACCCTGAAGTCAGTTCACATCACATCTAAGCTAAGCCTGCTACAATGAGTTAATTTACTGTTTTGTTATTTCCAAAGGTTAGAGAAATAATGTTATGGGCCTGCCTGATGAATTCTACTCTGAACTGGAAAAGCAGAGCTTGACAGATTCTGATCTCACAGTTCGGGAATCAGCAGGGTCATAGATACCTTCAGTTGAGGCTCGGAAAGAATCAGACAGGTTGGATCATAAGCCTTTTGCAATCTTCTGATGAGCAAAGTGAATGGGAAAACCAGATTAAATTAACAACTGCAGTGATTCATTTAACCACTGGGGCAAGAAAGACCACAAAATGGAGCAAAACTCACTTAACAACTGTATTGGTTAGCAACAGAAATTTTGGGCTCAACTGTGGCCATAAAGTGAGGATTATGTGCACCATATTTTTCGGATTATAAGACGCATCTTTTCCCTCAAAAAAGAGGATGAAAATCTGGGTGCGTCTTATACACTGAATACAATTTTTTGCTTCCCGAAACACCACCCTCTTTGCAAAAATGACAAAGCCTTTAGGAGGCTTCCAGAGTGCTCCTAGGGCCTGGGGAGGGCAAAAAGCAGGTCATTTTTTGCTCATTTTTACCCAGCCCCCAGGAGGCTCCTAAAGGCTATGCATGCCCCCCCCCTTTTTTTTACAAAAACGGGCCTGTTTTCACAGAAAAGGGCCATTTTTTCTCATTTTTGGATCCTCCCCAGCCCCCAGGAGCACTCTACAAGCCCCTAAAGGCTATGCATGCACCCCCTCCCTTTTTTTTTTTTTTACAAAAACGGGCCTGTTTTCATGAAAAATGGCTGTTTGGGGGGGGTCTGCAGAGTGCAAAAACTATTTTTTTCAATTTGCTTCTTCAAAATCTTGGTGCGTCTTATACTCCATTGTGTCTTATACTCCGAAAAATACGGTGGTTCTGATTCCTAGATCTTTGATTTGATTGCATGAAATTGTGTCTTCTGACATAAAATGGCTGGGACTTGGCAATCGATAACAAAACACCTTTCTCAAATGTAGGCAGCAAAGGACAAGGAAGAGTCCTTTCTGCTAGGATTCCTCTTTTCTAGAATTTTCTAGAATTAGCTCCCAGCTAATTTGTTAGACCACCACTTTGATAGCGCTCAGGATTTTCAACAGGTTTCGTATCTGCAATCGTTGTAGTTTTTCTTTTAATAGTCTCATTATTAGTTATGAGCATTTATTAGTTTTACTATAGGCCTGGGCTTTTTTTTTAATCTGTAAACCGCCTCAGGGGAACTATATTCTTAATGGCAATCTATAATGCTTTTCAATAAAGCAAAGTAAATTAAAATTCATTACCACATGCTATGTGGGGGGTCTCCAACTCTGTAGTGACATTTTTAGACTACATTTAACACATCTCCATTTTAAGTGTTTAATTTGGCTAGTGGATTTATGTTTTTAAAAAATGGTGCAAACTGGAACAATGTTTGAAAAGCAAAGAAGGTGAAATGGTGTCGCGCACGTTGGCTCCTAGTGGAGAAGACTATAATTATCATTTCATTGTATTTATCGGTTATCATTTCTTATGCATTAATTATATAGTGGAGAGATATTGAAGAACACCTAAAATACCAAGGAGCTTCTTGATTCTTCTACAAGTGCAGTAGGATAACCTGTCAATAAAGAGATCACATTACTTACTCCATTTTTTTTTAAAGCAAGGGTTTTTTCCACTTTGAGATTAGCTTGCCTTTGGCTAGGTTAGAATAACAATGGAGCAATTACTTTTTATAGAAGAAATTTAATTCTACCTTTAACAGTCAATATAAAAGAAACTCAGTTATGCCAAATATTTACTCTACAATGAGCACAAATCCTTTGGGGTTTGGAATTCAATTTTTGTACAGAACTTTCGTACCTGAATTACCATATATCCGTGTTGGCGAACCTGTGACACACGTGCCAGAGGTGGCATGCATCTCTGTGGGCACGCATGCTGTCGCCAGCTGCTGTTCTGACTTCCGGCATATGCATGCATGCTGGCCAGCTGGTCTTCAAGTGTGCCGGAGCATTGGAAACCCGAAGACCAGGTGGACAGCGACTGCACGCACACAGGGCCGAACCAGTAGCTCCGACTATCAGCTGGGAATGAACCGGTTCATTCCAACTTTGAAGTGGACCTGCCTGCCCGCTTCTACACTATACTCACCTATGTTTCCTTTTCCAAAGCCCAGCTGATCAGCGCAGCAGAGTGGATTGCCACACTTCAGCTGTTTTCCTCGCCAGCAGTAATGCGGAAAACGATTTCTCTTTAAATTGTGCATGTGCGCAAAGCGCGCACTGAGCAAACCGGTTGTTAAACCAGTAGGATACCACCTCTGTTTCCAGTGGTCCGGCGCGCACAGATGGGTGTGTGCACATACTGGTTTGGGCACTTGGGCCAAAAAGATTCACCATCACTGCTGTTAACGGTTGGGTTGGCAATATAATAAACCATGTAACAATGTTGTACCTGTTTCTTTAAATCATACTGTAAAATGTGATTGGTTGCTGTTTTCCTCAATTGGCCATAAGAGGGAGCCAGAATGACTGTTAGCTCTCTGTTTGTTAGATGCTGGGCTGATCTGATCTGAGTGTTTTGGAAGCTGGCTGTTAGAAAGTGCCGTGAGCTATTGTAAGTTTTGCAACTGATAGCAAACTTTGAGTACTCAATTGATTATATGACACTGGACTATATTATTTGGATTATCCCTTAACTGAAAGACATTGATGACTGACTGTCTCATCTGTGTATGACTTGGACTGTTTGATGGACTCTGATACCTCTATTTCCACGAAAGTAAAAGCCTATTTAAACTGCAGTGTCTCTGTGTGCTGGTTTGTGTGTTCTCCAACACAACTCTCACAATGCTTCTCTGAACGTACTCGCTCTCCCAACGGGGAACCTACGTAACAACTGCCATATATGATACTGTACCCCATTGAGCTATAAGAAATAAAGATATGTACAAACCCATATAAAAGTTCTTGGTATGGATTATTTTCATTCTTTCTGGGAAGCAAGCAAATTATTAAAACATTTCCGGATAAGATAAGTATCTTGTACATGTATCTAAAAGATGAACTGATGATACAATTTGAGAAACGAAATATAGCCCTAAACATGATAGCACATTTTCAATAGATAAAAAGGAATTGATACATAGAATAATCGGACGCTTATCAGATGTATCTTTAAAGTATAGCAGTCTGTTTTCTAAATGTGACATTTAGATAACATCAGGCCAATGCAGGATAAATCTACCCAGATGTGAACTTTTCCATTTACAGTGTGACTATAACCATGCGTTTTCTTAATCCAAACTCTGAACAAATAAGAGCCCAAAACTACAGTGAATAGAAAAAGGGAATCGTTGATTGCAGCCATAAATGAAATATTGTCTACTTTCTTGAATACTTTCTCTACTCCTCCACAGAACGTCTGTGCCAGGCCTGCAGCCAGCTTTTCTTTTGGATCTTTTGCCTGCCACACTTTCTGTTATTCTACTATGCATTTTCTATTGTGGGAAAATGGGAGGGGGGATTGTACGGAGTGAGATGCGATGTAGCTATAACAAAATTCTTTCTAGAAAGCCAAGGTCATCCTTTGTCTCTGCACCTCTGCACCTGACCGGAATTGGATGGGTGGAACTGCCAGCATGGCAGTGGAAGATTGAACCATGTGAGGGACTTGTGGGTGTGGGGGCAAGATCTTGAACTTTCAACTGAGTGGGGAAAACCGGGAAGCTTTCAGATTTGGGCTTTCCCAGATGTGCCAACATGGCTCTCTTAATAAATTGGAACATTACTTTGCCTCAGACTCTGATTTACCTTTGGATGCTACTTGGAACCCTGACAGTCTGAATGTGACAACATGTGCATTTCATTTCTATGAAGGAAACAGGAAGAGGTACTGCACAATATTATTACATTTGTTTTCTCACAAAACTCACAAATCCATACATCCTGGATTCCACAGGTAAAGAAGGCAAGATCCGAGGTGGCGCAGTGGTTAAATGCAGCACTGCAGGCTACTTCAGCTGACTGCAGTTCAGCAGTTCGGCTGTTCAAATCTCACCAGCTCAGGGTTGACTCAGCCTTCCATCCTTCCGAGGTGGGTAAAATGAGGACCCGGATTGTTGTTGGGGGCAATATGCTGACTCTGTAAACCGCTTAGAGAGGGCTGAAAGCCCTATGAAGCGGTATATAAGTCTAACTATTGCTATTGCTATTGCTTTATAAGTCCAGCCCTTGTTCTTGGCCGTATGGAAGGAGATGAATGGAGTATAACGAGAACCAAGTTGATCAATGTAGACAGCATTTGTTAACTGACACTTGATATTAGCAAAGGAATCAGCTGAGGTGTCGGTAAATCAGTGTAAAACATGTTTACGACTCTTAAGTAAAAAAAAAAACCATCTGTGCTCAGTGTCAAGCCAATTACAAGAGGAAAAGCAGAGAATAATAATCTTTTGGCATGGTTTTCTCCCCAATGACAACCTTCTATCTGTTGCTCAGGTGTAATGAATAGCAGCACTAAAGCCTTAAAGAGATTTAATTACTGGGCTGAAGCATGCACCACATTCATCACTCTGTACTGCCTTTTCTCATAACAAGGCCTGCATGGAAAAGAGACACACCAGAAGTGGTATTCATCTGAGCTGAGGTGGCGCAGTGGGTAGAGCTGACTGCTGACTGCTAGTTCAGCAGTTCAGCGGTTCAAATCTCACCGGCTCAGGGTTGACTCAGCCTTCCATCCTTCCAAGGTGTGTAAAATGAGGACCCAGATTGTGGGGACAATATGCTGACTCTGTAAACCGCTTAGAGAGGGCTGAAAGCCCTATGAAGCGGTATATAAGTCTAACTGCTATTGCTATTGCTATCTGGTTCTTACCAGTTTGGGCGAACTGGTAGTGGCAGCTGCTGGAGACTCTGCCCCTCCCCACCCTGACATAATGCTCGACCTTCTGTGCATGCATGCTCACATTTGCGAACGGGTAGTGAAGGGAAGTGACTCCCACCACTGAGACACACTCTGTCTCTCTTAAAGAAAGTAAGTTCATAAGAAAGGGAAAGCGAAGCAGAAAGCACGTACAGAACTATTGACGCACAATAGTTCATTTAGAGACCATTCAAAGTCACAACAGCACTGGAAAAAGGGATTTATGACCATTTTTCACACTTACGACCTTTCCAGCACCCACATGATCATGTGATCAGCGTTCAGATGCTTGGCAACTGGTTCATACTTATGACCGTTGCTGTGTCCCATGTGATCTGCTTTTGGGACCTTCTGACAAGCCAAGTCAATGGGGGTAACCAGATTCACTTAACCCAGTGTTTCTCAACCTTGGCAACTTTCAGTCCTGTGGACTTCAACTCCCAGAATTCCCCCAGCCAGCTATGCTGGCTGGGGGATTCTGGGAGTTGAAGTCCAAAGGACTGAAAGTCGCCAAGGTTGAGAAACACTGACTTAACCACTAGGTGACTAACTTATCAACTGCAGCGATTCACTTAACAATTGAGACAGGAAAGGTCATAAAATGGGGGAAAATTCACTGCCCCACTGAGTTTTGGTCTCAATTGTGGTAGTAAGTTGAGGACTACCTCTATTTGAGGAAAAGCACCTTTGAAGTAGACCAGGGGCCTCCAAACCTGACACTTTTAAGATCTGTGGACTTCAACTCCCATAATTCCTCAGCCAGCATGACTCCCTAAGGAATTCTGGGAGTTGAAGTCCACAAGCCTTAAAGGTGCTACGTTGGGAGGCCCTTGAAGTAGACAATTGACAGCCAACATCTGATATCTTTCGCAACTGGCAGGCCACAAAAAGGGCTACTGTAAGACCTCTTGGCATTACATGGTAGTCACTCTTAAATGTTTTTTTTTTAAAGAAAGTATTCTTTTCTACAAGGTTGGCCACAAAGGTGGGGTCCTACCAGTTCGCACCTATTCGGTAGAACCGGTTCGTCAAATCTACCGAACCGGTTAGAAGAGATTCCACCAGTGGACCCGGAAAGCAGGCCACACCTACAGAAGAGGTTCCAAAATTTTTTGAAACCCACCACTGGTCCTTGGATATGATTATTCTACACTATCATGCTCATATTTATAAAACTCAGTGCCTCTGTGAAAGGTAAGGATGACTACTGCGTTTGTGGTGCAATCAGAACATTCCGTGTGTTGAAGTTGTTTTAACGCAAACCAAAGATGCCTTTTAAAAAACAAGTTTACATCATATTCTTATGCATGCCAGTGCTGTGTGTGAGGTAATTTGAGGTGGTTCTGACAAGTGTCGTCGGCATCTTCATATCCGGTCACATGGGCGGCAAGCCACTCCCATCCGGTCACATGGGCGGCAAACCACTCCCACAAAGGAGGCCACACCCACAGAGTAGGTTCGAACAATTTTTGAAATCCATCACTGGTTGGCCATGAAGATACATTTTTCTGAATATCCACCTTCGAGCTTCCAGCAGAATGGAGGGCAAGGAACGATGCTCACAGCAGCTTCAGTCGTTGCCAGCAGCAAAGACAGTAGGCTTAAATCAGATAGAATAATTTGCCCAGTCACCCCAGTTGGATTCATTCGATGTGCTAAGCTATTATCTGAATAATTCAACCTGGGCTTAATAGGCTGCCTGACCCCAGATGCTGTGGGCGGGCGGGGGGGGGGGGAGGTTATCCTTGGTTTATCATTGGGCTCTTATGTCCTCCAGATTTAAAGAGAAAAGGTCTTTTGGTCTAGTGATAGACCTTAACATCTGCCAGTAGCTGCCCAGAGCAGCTATGCTTTGTCTTGAGGTCATTCATCTGAGGTCTGCAGTCACAACAGGGACCCAGGGAAAGAAAGATTTTGTTTCAGGAGTTGCCAAATGAGCAGCTCTGTCTGCTCCCAAGCCGATTCTTGCCTTTGAATCTGGAGCACTGCATAACCCTCCTTCACAGATGAGAGACAGAATTTACAGGCTACTACCAATTTTCTGCAGCCCCAAGGAGTCTCAAGGGTCTGGTGGGTTCCTACTGGTTTAGACTAGTTCAGCTGAATTGGTAGTGGTTTGTTTGCCTGGGTCGCTGGAACCACCAGCAACCCAGGCCTGCCACGCCCCCAAACCGGTTCTCTATGGCACCATCTTGTTTTTCACTTCTGCACATGCACAGAACAATTTGCAACACACTCATGAGCGAACTGGCAGTAGTGGCTGCTGGAAGGCACCCCTGGTCTGGGTTCTGGACCTAAACCAGCATTAAGATACCACTTCGCATGCAGGCTAACTGCATGGGCCTATCTCTGGAGCTCCGAGGCCCTGTTTGTGGCCTGCCAGAGTCGGACAGTGAGGAGGTTGGGGAGGAACATGGGCCAGTCCTGGAGGCTGGGGAAGGCTCAGATGAAGGCTCTGCATCAGAGGCAGAGATGGGGCCAAGGCCATCTGGCAGTTCTCAGCTGCCTTCGGAGGTAGACAGCAATGAGGCAGAGGAACAGTAGGAGCCTATTCCTAGTGTATGCATGCACAGAGCTTCCAGAAGAAAAGAACAGCTAAGAAATCAGGGTCAACTTGGGAGTAAAACCACAGATGGACCATGAGTGGCCCCTCCCACAGGAAATAAAAGAAGAGTGAAAGGGGAGTGGGCTTTTCCAGGAAACAATTCATTTGTTTGTTCATTCATTCATTTCAGGAGTGTGAAGATCTGTCTGTGAATCTCAGAGACTCTGTGCCCAGTCTTTCCTTGCACAGCACTGTGTTTTGAAAATATTTACATGGCAGCTTTCCAAGCTAGATGAGGTCTGTGGTGATAACTTCACCTTTGAAAGACTGTTTGCCAGGCCTTTGCTGAATGTGAATGAGAGGAATTCACATTCGTTTAATAAAAGGGGTTTTGTCAGGACCAGGAATCTGCTTCATGCTTTTTGGGGAAGCCTCAACCAGAACAGGTCCAGCAGGCTGCTTGCCTCACATCTCTCCACCTCCCCACTGCACAGCTGATCCACGGCTCACTCTCCATTGACCAGCCGGTCCTCAGCATTCGGTGGCATGCCACTGCAGCCTCCAGGTCTCTACACCCCCCCATCACCAGTGCAGGGGCTCCTTCCCTCTCCCAGTATGGCAAACTCCAAGGCTTTAGTGTTTGAAGCAGCATTTATGAAAATGAATTAAGCTAAAATAATATTTTGTTTGCTGAGTTGTTTGGTTAGGGGTGGGGGGAATAGGATGGAAGGGATTAAAAAATGAAATGGGTAGCTTTAATCCTATTTAACCTTCCTCATCCTCTCTTCCATGGCCCTATTGGGTTGATTTGGCCTAATGGCAGGGGCTAAATGGGAAAGAAATGATGCCAAAATCTATCCTGAAGCACTGATTTCTTCTCTACACCGCCCATCTGAATTCAGATGAAAGATTTTGACCCAGACATAACGAATGATGAATACTATCTATAACTCCATTCCTTGATTCTAAGGGATTGAAGTATGAGGAATTTATGACTTGGTGATTTGTGCAAACATAGACTATTGCAGTCTGTTCAATCAACTGATTAAATAAGACATGAGACAGTGCCGTGTGCCAATCCAACTGCTTCATTTGGCAGCCAGATTCCAAGATATCATTGCTCAGAGTTCCCTTGGGTAAATGGGCAGCTATATAATTTTTGGGGGAAGAGATGGCAAAACCAGGGGGGCAGAGTGAAAAGGGGGATCAGCCTAGAATCCTTACGTAGCCATAAAAGAACTAGGTCCAATTTCAACCCCTCTGAGTGTCATTAACCCGTATCTAACTTAGCAAATGCAGACTGCTAGCTGAGAAGATTCCTGTGCAAAAGCATTTAGCAATAAATCAGGTTAATTGAAGCGTCACATGGGGACTGGGTCTTACCTGCCCGACAATTAATTTGTTTAGTATAATAACACTTATTTTAATGTGAGTTGAAGTGGTTCTTTTTCAACGTTATATCCACCTTGGATGAAAAAGCTAAGAAAGAAGAGGTTTGTAATGCTGTCATCCTAACTCAGTGAGGGCTAACCATTTTTTCCTTGGGTGCTGAAAGTGCACATGGGCGTGTGACAGCGTGTGTGTGCCCACATCCATAACGCCCCACCCCATGCACGTGCATGCATGATGCCCCCATGCTCCCCAGTGCATGTGCACGAGAACATCCCATACTTCCCCTTTCCTTCCCCCTCATACATGTGCACACAATTCCCCATGGCCCGTTTTGGGCCTCCCAGAAGCTCCTGGGACCAAAAACAGGGTTCTGGGGATTCCGAGAGGTCTGCTATTCCCAAAATGGGCTACGGGGAGACGTGCTCCCCCATGTTCCCCACACTCCCCCTTGCATGTGCATGTAACCCCCGCCCCCTGTGAATGCGTACACGTCTCCCACATGCGTAGCAGACACCTGAGAATCAGCTGGCCAGCGAGAGGCGCAGTAAAGGTTTCTGATTTCAAATCTTGTATGCTTGAGCAGGGCCAATGAATTGGTTTGTACATAGAATGTTTTTTGAAATAAATTAATTCGGACTCAGTCAGAGGAAAAAAAATATTTTTTCATATTTCTTCCCCTCCTAGGCTCCCATCTTTTTGTCATTTTTGGCTGGAGAAAATAAGGACTGAACCTTTTGGGATTTAAAGCACGTTCCCCTATGGTCATCTTGCAACTGAACAGGTCTGACCAATTTGTCTCTAGAATTCTAACTATTCAGGATTTTTTTTTTCCTTAGAGACCACTGGAATGAATAAGGGAGTTGGGCGTGTTCCTCACTAGATCTGAACCAATCTCTGAAATGTTGGTTATGACTTACACACCTCTTTGGATATGAGATGATACTCCCTCCTCCGGGTTCCGTCTACTAGCCAATGCCACCTGGCTGCTACCCGGGGGAGGGCCTTCTCTGTGGCAGCTCTGGCCCTCTGGAACAAACTCCCCACAGGGATTCGGACCCTCACCTCTCTCCAGGCCTTCCGAAAAGCCGTTAAAACCTGGCTTTGCCGGCAGGCCTGGGGTTGATGAGTTCCCCTCTCCTCTCGACTTGTGTGGTTGTGTGATTCTTGGCTATTTTAATTACTTGTATTCTGTTCTATGTTCCCCTTTTCCCCTTTTGAGTTGTTCGCCGCCCTGAGTCCCTCCCGGAGAAGGGCGGCATACAAATAATAAAATTCAATTCAATTCAATACTGAGATGTCTCAGGAACTGCCTGGCAAAATGTGATTCAGCTTGTCCAGTCCAATCATCTAGAGCAGGGAGGTCAAACTCTATTTCATTGAGGTTGTGTTTGACCTCAGGGGGGCAGGGGGCCATAGTCAGGGTGGGCATGGCCAGCTCAATGTCACTCATGTCATTGGGGCACATGTGGTGTTGGGGGCGTCTGTAGTAGTACCTGTGTCGAGGGTACCTGGGGTGGCCCAAATGCACTGCCAGTAAAAACTGAGCTTGAGCAGGCCTTGTGTGCCCCACCGACCCCCCCGAGCTCCATTTTCACTGGCAGAGGCATTGCGGGCCAGTCCTTCGCTGTTTCCAGGGTGGCCCCAAGGGCCAGATATAAGCACCCAGTGGGCTGAAACCAGCCAGGGGAAACTTGAGTTTGACACCTCTGATCTATAAACAGGGGTAGGGAACAATGTCTCTTTTATGACTTTTATGATCTGGTTCAGGAATTCTGGGAGTTGAAGTCCACAAGTCATAAAATGCCCATTATTCCCCACCTCTGATCTAGAGAGAGGCTGCTTGAGGATCCCACTGCCATTGGAGGTACCTTCAGCTATCAGCTGGATGGTAGATGTTTTTGGGAGTAGCACCCATATTCTGGTTCTTCTTTTAGACCAGGCTCTCCGTGCCTTTTGCAATGCTTTGAAGACCATTCAGGTCAAGCATCCCTCTGATTTGGGGTGACTGTGGGTGACCATCCAATATTTTGATTATATATTGTGAGTTTCAACCTCGTTTGGGGGTTTTTTCCCCTCTTGCAGTCCAGAGTTTGTCACAGCTTGCAAATATTGGGGTAAGAAGGCAGAGAATAAAGAAAGAGGCACGGTAATACCTACCTTAGATGCTTCTGATTCCAGGGGCTGTCTTTGGAGAGTTTCTTTCAACTCAGGCAACTTAGAGGTTTCTTTCTTAAGGGAGGTTGGTTCCACTCTCTCCCCTTCAAGTTGCAGGCTAATTCCTTCGGTACACACAGAGAGATCGATACCATTTGGACTGAGGCTGCAGTGGATAGCTGAGAAAAAGAATTAGAGTGAGTTTAGAAGATAGGAAAGAAGAGGTATGGGAAGTTAGCACCCACCCCTCTCCTAGAAAAATGAAATATTCTAGGAAATGTTAAAAAGGCAGAATATTATATTTCCCTGGATGAGAAATGGAGAAACGTGTTTTTAGGCAGGAAACAGGCTCACTCTTAATAGCCCCCCACCATCCTCAATAGCCCATGGTAAATGTTAGCCCTTAAGAGATAAAGAGATAGCTAGGTCTATTCATAGGCAAATGCCCTCACTCAAGATCCAACAAAGGTAGGATTAGTCCTCTACCCCTCTCACCGCATGGCACCTGGGAAGATTGCATCACCCAGCAAGGCTCAACCAAGCCTAGGACTCAGGACATCCGACAGGGTTGCTCCTTGCATGGCCCCATGGGAGTCTGACAACCAATCAGAATACAAGCTCAAATTCAAGCCCAAAGCCCAGAGGTGTATAAAATTCAGGCACTCTCGGCATCTCTTCCCTTTTTTTCTTCATCCAAGATCTTCAAGGCATGTGATCCTGTCCACCATTACAAACATCTTTCCAAGCAGCCACCCTGTTTCCAATGTCTTTCTCCCCACTTGGAACTGAACTCAGGACGACATTTCTTCCAACAGAAGAAAAGGCTGTTCTTAGTTGTGCCATGCTCTATCCAGTACACCCCCAGCAACTCACAAAGGAATGACACTATGATGTGTGGGTAGTGATATCAACCAGGAGCTATCCAAGTTTGCAATTTTGTGGGGCCGAATGGTTGTGCCCTAAATTTATCAAGGATGCTCTGGATTTGATGGAGCTTGGCAGGATGCACAGAGTATTCCCAAAAAGTCCATTTTGAATGGTTCTAGCAATTTAAAAAGTGAAATGGGTTAGCTAAGCACAAACAAGACAAAGAGGTTATCTAAATTTGGGAGCCTATCTATTCTGGAGCAGAGACATCACCCTGTCAACAAAGGTGTGTATAGCCAAGGCTGTGGTTTTCCCACTTGCAATGTATGGCTGTGAAGGTTGGACCATAAGAAAGGCTGAGCATCAAAGAATGGAGGCCTTTGAACTATGGTCCTGGAGAAGATTCCTGTGAGTCTCTGGACTGCAAGGCGATCCAACTGGTCAGTCCTAGAGGAGATCAATCCTGATAGAAGGCCAGATCCTGAAGATGAAATACTTTGGCCCCCTAATGAGAAGAAAGGACTCACCGGAGAAGAGCCTAATGCTGGGAAAGATTGAGGGCAAAAGAAGAACAGGATGACAGAGAATGAGATGGTTGGATGGAGTCACTGAAGCAGTAGGCGTGAGCTTAAATGGAGGAGGGTAGAGGACAGGAAGGCCTGGAGGAACATTGTCCATGGGGTCGCGATTGGTGAGACATGACTTCACAACTAACAACAAGAATCTATTCTGGAAGACTCTGAGGACCCCAAAAGGATTGCTACTGCTTCCCCCTCCATTTTTTGCACTTGTGCCTCTTAACTAAAAGAGGGTATTTGTTAGGTAAGTTCCCCGTTGGGAGAGCAAGTGCGTTCAGAGAAACGTTGTGAGAGTTGTGTTGGAGAACACATAAACCAGCACACAGAGACACTGCAGTTTAAATAGGCTTTTACTTTCGTGGAAATAGAGGTATCAGAGTCCATCAAACAGTCCAAGTCATACACGGATAAGACAGTCAGTCATCAATGTCTTTCAGTTAAGGGCTAATCCAAATAACATAGTCCAGTATCATACAAACAGTCTGGTACTCAAAGTTTGCTATCAGTTACAATAGCTCATGGCACTTTCTAACAGCCAGCTGCCAAAACACTCAGATCAGTTCAGCCCAGCATCTAACAAACAGAGAACTAACAGTCATTCTGGCTCCCTCTTATGGCCGATTGAGGAAACAGCAACCAATCACATTTTACAGTATGATTTAAAGAAACAAATATAGCATTGCTATATGATTTATATATTGCCAACCCAATCATTAGATTATATTCCTAACAGTATTGATTACACTAGCACTGTTCTTGTGACTGTTATTATCTTTTATGTAAGAATATAAACATAGCCCTCAACCTATAACCTTTGGCTAGTGACCTTTTGGAGTTACACGGCCCTGAAAAAGGTGACTTATGACATTTTTCACATTTATGATGGTTGCAGCATCCCTCTGATCAAAATTTAGATGTTTGGCAACTGGCACATTTTACAGGGTCACGTGATCACCTCTGGTGACCTTCTGAC
Organism: Thamnophis elegans; assembly: GCF_009769535.1. NCBI lineage: Eukaryota > Metazoa > Chordata > Lepidosauria > Squamata > Natricidae > Thamnophis > Thamnophis elegans. The sequence continues at coordinate 64,329,916 of NC_045548.1, forward strand.
AAGCAAAGTCAATGGGGAAGCCAGGTCCACTTAACAACCATGTTACTAACTTAACAACTGCAGTGGTTCACTTCACCATGGTGCAGTGGTGGGTTTCAAAAAATTTTAGAACCTTTTCTATAGGTGTAGCCTGCTTCATGGGAGTGGTTTGCCGGCCATGTGACCAGGTGGGAGTGGCTTGCCAGCCATGTGATTGAGTGGGAATGGCTTGGCAGTCATGTGACTGGATGGGCATGGCCAACTTGTAAAATGTGGTGAAACTCACATAACAATGCTCTTGCTTAGCAACCAAAATGTTGGCTCAGAAACATTTTGGTTGCTAAGCATTTGAAGCACGCAAGTCTTAAAGCTGTCAAGTTACAAGACCCTTGCACTCCTAACCCTTTAGAAAAAAAGCCCCAGTGGTGTTCAAACTTGACAGCTTTAAGACTTGTGGACTTCAACTCCCAGAATTCCTCCTCTCGCTCTTCATCTTGATGATGTCCGGACGGGTGGGGGGAGGGAGCTGGAACTGGTTCTAAACGGCACTGTAGATTTGTGGAACTTCGTCTATAGAAGAGGTTAGAACTGGCAGGAACCCACCCCTGGGAAGAATACTGTAAAATCTCCATTCCCACACCACTCCAGGAAAAGGTTACTGCAAAATCCCCATTTCCTCCCAATCAGCTGGGACTCGGGAGGCAGAGAATAGATGGGGCTTGGTGGGCGTGGCATGGTGGGCTTAGCAGGGGAAGGATCAGTGGTGGGTTTCAAAAATTTTTAGAACCTCTTCTGTAAGTGTGGACTGCTTTGTGGGAGTAGCTTGCCAGCCATGTGACTGGGTGGGCGTGGCCAATTTGTAAAATGTGGTGAAACTCACTTAACAATGCTCTTGCTTAGCAACCAAAATGTTGGCTCAGAAACTCTGGCATTTGAAGCATGCAAGTCTTAAAGTTGTCAAGTTACAAGACCCTTGCACCCCTAACCTTTTAGAAAAAAAACCCCAGGGGTGTTCAAACTTGACAGCTTTAAGACTTGTGGACTTCAACTCCCAGAATTCCTCCTCTCACTCTTCATCTTGATGATGTGCGGAAGGGTGGGGGGAGGGAGCTGGAACTGGTTCTAAACGTCACTGTAGATTTGTGGAACCTCTTCTATAGAAGAGGTTAGAACTGGCAGGAACCCATCCCTGCCATGGTGGCAACAAAAGTCATAAAATGGGGCAAAATTCACTTAACTGTCTTGTGTAGCAACAGAAATATTGGGCTCAATTGTGTTCATCAATTGAGGATTCACTTGTATTGTAGAGCACTCAAGGAATTTCTCACTTGAATGCATTGGCAAAAATCATAATTTATTTCCTACTGAAAAGGAAACAGGCACAGAGAAAAGTTTCCCTTGCACCTTGATCACGTTCTGTGGCTGAAATACTGTGAGGGGTAGGTACATCGCCTAACATTCTCCTGGTGCTTTGGGTTTTTTCTAATCAGGGAGCAGTATTCAGGGATTATGGAAATTGAGATTCAAAATGCCTGAAAAGCCTTTCATTGCCTACCCGAACACCATTTTGCTAAGAACGTCAATTGCTTTGGAGATTACTTTGCTGCCAACTTCAAGTCGGTGGGTTTCTGAGTGGCAGGCAAGAGGGAAGTTATTTTATCCATGGCTAACCAAGCAAAGCTTCCAAAGACTGGCACCTCATTGAGACCAAGCAGAGAATGTTACTGAGGCTGGGAAACAAAAGAGGATATTTCAAAACATGGCTAATAAAAAAAGAGATGGATGCTCCAGTGCCAGCTTTATCTGGGCAAAATGGCATTAAGTCTTTAGAATAGCACAGTGTTTCTCAACCTTGGCAACTTGAAGATGTCTGGACTTCAACTCCCAGAATTCCCCAGCCAGCGAATGCTGGCTGGGGAATTCTGGGAGTTGAAGTCTAGACATCTTCAAGTTGCCAAGGTTGAGAAACACTGGAATAGAATAACAGAGTTGGAAGGGACCTTGGAGGTCTCCTAGTCCAATCCTCTCACTTAGAGAGGAAACAATATACCATTTCAGACAAATGGTTGTCCAATCTCTTCTTAACAACTCCCAGTGTTGGAGTATTTACAACTTCTGGAGGCAAGTTGTTCCACTGATTAATTGTTCTAACTGTCAGGAAATTTCTCAGTAGTTCTAGGTTGCTTCTCTCCTTGATTAGCTTCCATCCATTGCTTCTTGTCCTGCCCTCAGGCCCTTTGGAGAATAGCTTAACTCCAGTGGTGGGATTCAAAAAAATTTACTACCGGTTCTGTGAGCATGGCTTGGTGGATGTGGCAGGGAAAAGATACCGTAAAATCTCCATTCCCTCCCATTCCAGGGGAAGGAGACTGCAAAATCCCCATTCCCTCCCGATCAGCTGGGACTCCGCAGCAGAGAATAGATGGGGGAGTGGGGCCAGTCAGAGGTGATATTTACCAGTTCTCGGAACTACTCAACATTTCCACTACCGGTTTTCCAGAACTGGTCAGAACCTGCTGAATTCCACCTCTGCTTGACTCCCTCTTCTTTGTGGCAGCCCCTGAGATATTGGAACGCTGCAATCATGTCACCCCTAGTCCTTCTTTTCATCAAACTAGAAATGCCCAGTTGTAGCAACACTTCTTTAGTTTTGCATTCAGGGAAAAAGAGGTTCAAGCAATTCTGAGATACCACCTTATTGCATTTGCTCATGAATGAGGGTGGGATTTCGGTTATTCGCTTTCCAACATCCTGTATCCTAACTATTTCTTTCTGGATGCTAAACCTGATTAATGAAACTCCGTGTAAGGTTTGTTTCCATGGTCAGGGTCTGCTGCTAAGGTTTTGACAGAGTACATTTTTCACTTATAGTGATTGCATTTCTACCAGTTTTAATCTTTACGACAGTTATCTTGAATAACTGGAAAGAAGAAATATTTTAAACCAACAAAAAAAAAAAGCCAGAGTAATTATTGCACATAGATATAGCACAGAAATACACATTTCAGATTTAGGATCAGAATATTACTAGCAGACCGAGAGGCATGTAGAAAGACTAGGGGTGACATGATAGCAGCGTTCCAATATCTCAGGGGCTGCCACAAAGAAGAGGGAGTCAAAAAGAGGTGGTATTCAGCAGGTTCTGGCTAGTTCTGGAAAACCAGTAGTGGAAATTTTGAGTAGTTCCGAGAACTGGTAAATACCACTTCTGACTGGCTCCGCCCCCCATCTATTCTCTGCTGCTGAGTCCCAGCTGATCGGGAGGGAATGGGGATTTTGCAGTCTCCTTCCCCTGGAATGGGGAGGGAATGGAGATTTTATGGTATCTTTTCCCTGCCACACCCACCAAGCCATGCTCACAGAACGGGTAGTAAAAAATTTTGAATCCCACCACTGGAGTTAAGCTATTCTCTAAAGGACCTGTAGGCAGGACAAGAAGCAATGGATGGAAGCTAATCAAGGAGAGAAGCAACCTAAAACTACTGAGAAATTTCCTGACAGTTAGAACAATTAATCAGTGGAACAATTTGCCTCAGAATGCCCAAACACTGGAAGTCTTTAAGAAGATGTTGGATAGCCATTTGTCTGAAACGGTATAGGGCAGGGGGTTGGACTAGAAGACCTCCAAGGTCCCTTCCAACTCGGCTAAAAAAAAGAGAGTCAGATACAACTCAATCAGAGGTGGGTTTCTGCCGATTCACCCCGGATCGGGCAAACTGGTAGTGAAGGTGGCCAGAGGCTCCGCCCATCCACCCGGATACTTCTGCACAGAAGTGTCATGCACGCCTGCACGAGCGAATCAGTAGTAAAATACATCGAAACCCACCACTGATAATGGATAACTTCATCATCATTATCATCTGTTTGTAAGTCCTTTCGTTTTCGATTTTATTGTTGTAAACCGCCCAGAGTATCCTCATGAGGAGATAAGCGACAAATGAATTTAACAAAATAAAAATAAATAGAACAAATCCCCCAAAAAATACCCTCTCACACCCATCAGCCTGAGAATCAGAGTGTTTCAGGCTGAGCATCTGTCTAAATCTTGGGTGAGTGGTGCAGTGGCCTAGAGGGGGAGCTCTCACCTCAAAATCAGGAGGCTGGGTAGTTCTAGTAGGTAGTGGCAGTTATTTTTTTCTCTGGGCTCAATGAGTAATTGTTAGCTGCGAACTCTGGATTGGCAACAGGAAGGGCATCCGGCCAGTAAACGCTCAGCTCTATTCAGTTGCCCCGACTCCACCCCGATGTAAGGAATTATGGGGTCATTAAAAGACAAAACAAATCTGTCTAAATCTTGGGTGTTCAAACCTTTGGCTTGCCTGGGCCACACTGAGTGAAGAGGAATTGTTTGGGCCATTTATAAAATATATAATATAGTTCAGTGTTTTTCAACCTTTTTTGTGCAAAGGCACACTTTTTTCATGAAAAAAATCACGAGGCACACCACCATTAGAAAATGTTAAAAAAAATTAACTCTGTGCCTATATTGACTATATATAAAGTGTTTTTCCCACGGCACACCTTACACTATGTGACGGCACACTAGTGTGCCGCGGCACAGTGGTTGAAAAACACTGATATAGTTAATGTATCCCAATAACAAACTTCCTTTATTTTTAAAATATTTTTTTTATTATATCTTGTGGGACAGCATTACTAGCTGTTCATGTGGCTGCATGTGGGTTGGGAACGCCTGGTCTAAATATGCTTTCTTTTTTACTGAAGACAACATCATGTGTTTTGTTAAAGCTACTCCTGTGATGTCAGCCCCATTGCGCAAGCCAAACTAAGAAATTAACTCCCTCCAAGGCTAGAACTATTGGGCTATAAAAACAGAATTTTGCAAGTCTGATTGTGTATTATTTCCCACTTCCCCTCATACTTGTGTAAATTAGGGAGGTGCCTGCTTAAATCTTTTACATGTGTCTTCTTGTTTTGGATTTAAGCCATGTTCTTCCCTTGCTGCTTTGGTAATGAATCAGGCCTATCTGTCAAGATCAACTTCCTTACTCTCCACACATAATTAATGAACCACTTTCCTCCATTTGCAGCAAATAGGTTCATAGACTATTTTTGTGCTAGTAATCTGGCTGAAGCTCCCCTGCCTGGCAAAGATACAGAACGAAGGGAGAAAAATAGCCAGCATTTGTTGGTCCAATTTCTACTGAGACCACCTAATCCAATATTTACTCACTTCTAACATTGTCAGCTAAAAGTAGGAACATATAACAAGAAAAGATCTGTACCCAAATCCAACAAATAAAATGATATTGTTGTTGCTCTTTACTTTGCTCATCCAGCCAAGGAAAATACAAAGACTAGGCGTTCTAAAACCAAGGTGCAGATCTTTCAAAAAGAGATGAAATAATGATGATGGGGAGTCTTCAATTACCCCAACATCTCTTGGGAGACAAACATTACCAATTCCTGACTTGTCTTGTTGACAGCTTTCTCCTTCAGAGAATAAAGAAAGAGAAAAGGGAAATCATTTACCCTTGATTTGAAAACCAAATGAATCTTTGAATAGAAGGGAATATCTGTAGCTCAGGGTCAAACTGTGGAGCCTTTGGTGTTCTCTGAGCTCGGCGTTTGCTAGAAAATATGTCATTACCAAAATAGGTAACATCATCAGTGTAAGTTATAGTTATCGCTGATGATATTACGTAGTTGGGTAATGAAATATCTACAAGCAAACAACCAAGTTCCATATTCGCTAGCACTGATGATGTTATCTAGTTAGGTCGTGAAATGTCTGAAAGCAAACCATCAAGTTCAACGAATACCAAAGATTCTAGATGCATCTTTTCCCAGAATTGGACATTATCTATAGCAATGATTAACCTTTTTGTCCTCGCGTGCCGAAATCGTGGCATGTGCGCCCACACCCACAATGCAATGTACCTAACCCCTGCGCATGCACCCTTGAACACCCCCCTTGCGCATCTATGTGCAAACCACCACCACCATCCCAGGTGCAGTCTATTCAGCCTCCTGCACCACACCAGGGGATGTTTTTGCTCTCCCCAGGCCCGGAAGCTTTCCTCGAGCCTCCAGGAGGGCAAAAACAGTCTTCCCATTTTCAGTGGAGCTGACCTAGTTGACAGCTCATGTACCCTCAGAGAGGGCTCTGCATGCCACCTGTGGTACCCATGCCATAGGTTTGTCATCACGGAACTATAGAGTAGAAAAGATGAGGAAAAGATGCTTAATTATCATGATCCCTACATGCACACAAAATCCCCTCTTGTTCTTTTAATTTCAGATCTCTGTATAACCTTTTTTTAATATATTAACCAACAAGGGAGTGCTAGTTAAGGAAGCAGAAGAAGCAGAAAGAATATGACAGCATGAAATATGGAAACAGTTGATTTCAATCAAACGAAAGCACGATAAACAGATATCGTGACAAAAGAAATTAATGGCAGAAGTTGCCCCAATCCTACGAGTCTTCAGGAAAGCTTTGGGCTATGATGCCAAGTGAACACATTTTGGGAATATGCCCTTGGTGTGCCTCAACTATGTGTTCAGCGTAATTCTTTGATTTTTATCGTTTTGAGAAATGCTGTAATTTTGATTTTGCTATCGAAAGGCATCTGGGGTGGCATTTTTGCAACTTGGGTGGCTTTATGAATTCTTCAATAAATAAATATTAAATTAATAATGGGAAAGGAAATGTCAAGAATCTTAGGAAGGAGAGACTGATTCCCAGGTAGGTTTAAAAATGAAAAAATGAAATTCTTGAATACTTCTAACATTTCCTACTTGGACAGCTCCATGCTTTATTTATTAAGACCTAAAAGATTCTCTTTTTTCCCTTCCTGTAGAGCATAAAGAACAAAAGTTCATATTTTGTGTCATTCTTCTTTACATAAGGGGAAAAATTATGTAGACACTCATATAATACATTGGTGAATATATCAGAAAACTGTAAGCTGGTAAGAAAATCCATTTAACTATGTAAAGGCTAATGCTAAATAAGTAAATAATTTCCTGACCAACCAAGTTAAAGAGGAGAAAACATCTAAGCATAGATTATGTATCCTTTTAATGCTTTTCAATACTTCCATGATCCTTTCCCATGATCCAGAGTCTGTTGGAGTTGGGGGACTAATAAATTCTAAATTAATAAATACAGCACTCACTATTTTGAAGGTATAGCATCTACAAAGAGACAAGACTGCCAAAGAACATGAGGCAGACCCAGAAGAGGATAGAAAACCATGACACTGTTGTGGCCTGCCACACCCTGATTCAGATTGTGAGAAGGTTGGGGAGGAACATGGGCCAGTCCTGGAGTCAGGGAAGGCTCTGATGAGTTCTCTGTGTCAGGAGCAGAGATGGAGTCAGGGCCATCTGACAGTTATCAGCTACCTTTGGAGTCAGACATCAGTGAGACAGATGAACAGCTGGAGCCTGTTCCCAGTGTGCGCATACACAGAGTTGCCAGACGAAGGGAACAGCTAAGGAACAAGGGTCGACTTGGGAGAAAGGCCACAGGTGGATGGTGAATGGACCCTCCCATAGGGAATAAAAGAGGAGCAAAAGGGGAGGGGTGTTTGCAGGAGTCAATTAGTTCATTCCTGCATTCTTGCCAAGCATTGGAGGGGTCTGAAAGATATCGGCCTGGCCACTCTCCAAGCCTGATAGCGGTTAGTAATTGTCAACTATTTTGAAAGACTGTGGGAGAGGAAAGACTTTGCTGGAGAGGAATTCAGTGTGAATTAAATAAAAATGGTTTATTGGGACAAGGACTTGGCTTCGTGCTGCTGGGGAAGCCTAGATCAGACACACTACAATTGCATTGCATCAAATAACAATGACTGAGCCATCAGATGCGCAAGAACCAGAACTCGATATATCTCAAACCCAAAATAGTAAAAGAAGTAAAGAAGACTTTTTGATAAAGTCTACCACAAATAATGAGTAAATTAATTTTTTTCTGACTTTTCCTTTCATTTATTGATCTTACTAAATTCAGGATGAGATGGACTCTTCCTGATACGGAGGATTTATTTAGGTGATTTATTATCTTTACTGACCAAATCTTAAGAAATCAATACTAAAGACATTTGGATATGATTTCAATTTCCTGGAAGATGTGAAACCTGCATCAGAGCCTCATATTAAAACAAAATTGTGCAACTGTAAAATAACCCCCAAAACACATACATTGATGTTATTCTTCTATATTATTACACTTCTAACATACCAAAGCTAAGACTCTTCACTAAATTTCTTTTGGACTCCAATGGATGTGGGGGGAAAATCATTGAATTAAATTAATCTTAAATTGATAGGATACAGTTCAACATACTGCATTTTTGGGGAGTATAAGACGCACCAGAGTATAAGACACACCAAGATTTTGAAGAGGCAAATTTAAAAAAAAGTTTTTACGCTCTGCAGACCTCCCCAATATGGCCCATTTTTCACAAAAATGGACCTGTTTTTTGTCAAAAAAAAAGGACATGCATAGCCTTTAGGAGGCTTATAGAGTGCTCTTGGGGGCTGGTGGGGGCAAAACAAGCAAAAATGCCCATTCTTTGCCCTCCCCAACCCCCAGCAGCGTGGCCTAACAAATTAGCTGGGAGCTAATTCTAGAAAATTCTAGAAAAGAGAAATCCTAGTAGAAAGGACTCTTTCTTGTCCTTTGCAGCCTAAATTTGAGAAAGGTCTTTGTTATCGATTACCAAGTCCCAGACATTTTATGTCAGAAGACACAATTTCATGCAATCAAATCAAACATATAGGAATCAGAACTACCATATTTTTTGGAGTATAAGACACAATGGAGTATAAGACGCACCAAGATTTTGAAGAGGCAAACTAAAAAAAAGGTTTTGCACTCTGCAGACCTCCCAAAAACAGCAATTTTTTGTGAAAATGGGTCCATTTTTTGTCAAAAAAAGGGCATGCATAGCCTTTAGGAGGCTTATAGAATGCTCTTGGGGGCTGGGCAAAAACGAGCAAAAAACAACCTGTTTTTTGCTAATTTTTGCCCTCCCCAGCCCCCAGGAGCACTCTGGAAGCCTCCTAAAGGCTATGCACGGCCATTTTTGCAAAGGGGGCGGGGTTTTGGGAGGCCAAAAATGCTGTATTCAATATATAAGACACACACAGATTTTCACCCTCTTTTTGAGGGAAAAAAGTGCGTCTTGTACTATGAAAAATATGGTACTTTAAAACTCTAACCATTGATTTGTTGAAATGTAATATTTCAATTATCAGCAATATTCAAGTTCCAAGGAGGAGGGGTTAGTTAATACCACATGTATCGTGACATACAAATGATGTGAATTATATAACTACAGAATGTCAATTTCTTATGAAATTTAAAATAAAATTCGATTCCTCTTCACTTGCCATTTTTAAGCTAGGAAAATCTACTGAGCTATAGTTGAAACAGGAACTAAGTGTCTTCCGTGCTATCAAAGGGGTCAAAATCCTATCTGTTCCCATAATGGCTTTTGAGATAAATCTGTCACTTAAATTCTGTAAGGAAATAGAGGTCAAACTGTCAGCCCAAATCTCCTACGAAAGTTATAATTTAGACTTTAAAAAAAAAACCTTTAGGAGTTCAGCCTATCCTTTAAAAACTCTGAAACTATTTCATCCTGGCAAGGATGAAATGCCATGACAGCCATTTTACAAACAGCCAAAATCCCTTTGCAACAACCATTTTGTGACTGCTCACATCTCATGCTTTCAACATTCCAGATATAATGGCCAATAATCTATCCAAAAACATTGCTCGATAACTGAAACGTTTCCAGGTATCTGGGTTCTGCTCTTTTCCTTTTTTGAAGATGGGGATGACAACTGCTTTCATCCTGGATTCTAAGGCTACACCAGAATTGTTAGGTAAGCTCCCCGTTGGGAGAGCGAGTACATTCCCGTTGGGAGAGCGAGTACATGAGCCGAGGTGGCGCAGTGGTTAAATGCAGCACTGCAGGCTACTGCTAGATCAGCAGTTCAGCGGTTCAAATCTCACCGGCTCAGGGTTGACTCAGCCTTCCATCCTTCCGAGGTGGGTAAAATGAGGACCCGGATTGTTGGGGGCAATATGCTGACTCTCTGTAAACCGCTTAGAGAGGGCTGAAAGCCCTATGAAGCGGTATATAAGTCTACTGCTATTGCTATTCAGCGAAGCATTGTGAGAGTTGTGTTGGAGAACACACAAACCAGCATACAGAGACACTGCAGTTTAAGTAGGCTTTTACTTTCGTGGAAATAGAGGTATCAGAGTCCATCAAACAGTCCAAGTCATACACGGATAATTCAGTCAGTCATCAATGTCTTTCAGTTAAGGGATAATCCAAATAACATAGTCCAGTATCATATAATCAGGTCAGTACTAGCAGTTGCAAAACTTACAATTGCTCACAGCACTTCCAGCTTCCAAAAACACTCAGATCAGATCAGCCCAGCATCTAACGAACAGAGAGCTAACAGTCATTCTGGCTCCCTCTTATGGCCGATTGAGGAAAACAGCAACCAATCACATTTTACACTATGATTTAAAGAAACAGGTATAGCATTGTTACATGGTTTATATACTGTCAACCCAACCTAGATTATATTCCCAACAGAGTTGGACTTGGAAGGGTCCTTGAACATCTTCCAGTCCAACTTCTGCTGAAGCAGAAGACCCCCATACTATTTCAGACAATTTGTTGTCCAATCTCCTCTTTAAAAACCCCAGTGATGGAATACCTCCAATTTCTGAAGGCAAGCTGTTCCACTAATTAATTGCTTTAATTGTCAGGAAATTTCTCCTTAGGTTTGATTAATTTCCATCCATTCTTCTTGTTCTGTCTTGTGATTTGAAGAATAAGTTGAGCCCCTCTTCTTTGTGCCAATCCCTTAGATATTGGAAGACTGCTATCATGTCACCCCTGGTCTCCTTTTCATTAAACTAGACATACCCAATTCCTGCAACTGTTCTTCAAAAGTTTTCGACACCTAATATCATCTTGGGAACTGTCAAGTATCTATGATGGTTGCAGCATCCCAGTGCCATGTGCTCAACATTTGTGACCTAGCCAGCTTCCGACAAGCAAAGCCAGTCTGGGGAAGCCACACTCACTTAATGACCATGTGATTCATTTAACAACATGGCAAAGAAGAGGAGAAATCAAGCACTACTCATTTAACAACTGCCTTGCTTAGCCACAAAAATTCTAATTATGGCCATACCTTGAGCACTACCTATAAAGAAAGGGGGAGGAATTCATCGAAGGAATCTTCAGCATCTTACTTAATTGCAACCAACCCCCCCACACCAGAGAATACATCAATTGTTCCTTGTAAATAGGAACATCTATAATGTTCATTCAACTCATGTTCAATTCATTGTTCATTCAATTAAACAGTAATAATGTTCAACCAGAACATGCAACACTGGCATTCTTCCTCCGCTGAATGCTCATTACTTCAACATTCAGGCTGCCTTTATCCACCATTTTAAACACATTTCACATTTTCTGATTTTTAGATTATTATTCATTTATAGTAGACAATAAGCCTAAGCCATGCATTTTAGATGTGCAGCAATTTCTCTCTGTCCAGACTTATCCCGGATTCCCAGATGATTTGCTTGACTCTCAGAGAAGCCAAAACAGAGAGAGAAAGAGAGATACAGAGAGACGGAGGGAGAGACAGAGAGACAGACAGAGAGACAGACTCCAAACCAAACCAAATTGCAGATAAACAGATGGATTTGCAATTGGTGACATTAAATTCCTACATTAGCAAAAAAAAATAAAAAATGACTAGCCAAGCAATTCACAATTTCCCCAGAGATGCAAAGATTTGTATCATAATTTAAATCAAGTCAGGGTGTTTGTCACATCATTAATGAAAAAAAAAATTGAAACAAATTATCCTTCCAGTTATATCCTAAACTTCTAAGGTTTGGGGGGAGGGATTTGGGGGGGGGGAATTCAGGGGTAAAATAAGTAAGTTTAAATTAATGTGAGTTATATTGGGCTTTCCCTAATTCAAAGTGAAGCTAAAATTTAACTAATTTAGTCGTATTGAAATAAATAAACCTAAATCAACCCTAATCCAAATAATTCCATTTAAATTAAATGTGACTAACTGGTTTTTGTCCTATCCAAAGGAGCAAGAGAATCCATCTGACCAATGATTGATCTATCAATTAATTTGGTGAGAAACCTCTAGGCCATTATAAATGAAAATCCAGGGGAATAATTCATAATTAGTGGGTTACAAATTTAGAAATGAGAGAGGTTTACCATGGAAAAGCAATATCCAAAGTGTTCCCTGATGTTCCACTCTGAACAACAAATAGTTTCGTTAGTCAAACTCTACGTTGGCTGTTCCTCAGTCTCACACTGATTGAAAATGATAGAAGTTACTGGCTACCATACTAGGAAGTCACTAGATTGAGAAATTTGTCGAAAGATATTGATAAACTGAAACAAGACCAGAAAGGGCTATCAAGATGGGGAAAGGACCAGAAACCATGTCCTATAAGGGGTTTACGAAACCTAGGAATGCTTAGCTTGCAGAAGAAAAGATGGAGATAACAGTCCCAAAGGTGCTTTTTCAGGAGGCAACTGGACTTTCTTGTTTTTTCTTTTGAAGACGTTTCGCTTCTCATCCAAGAAGCTTCTTCACTTTGGACAGGATAGTAGGGAATGGAAGGCTATCCTGTCAGAGATGAAGAAGTTCTGGATGAGAGATGAAACGTCTTCAAAAGAAAAAGCAAGAAAGTCCAGTTGCCTCCTGAAAAAGCACCTTTGGGACAACCATGACCTGTATGACTGAGAATCTCACCAGGCGTGGGCTGCTGGGGGTTTGCAGGGGTTCAGGAGAGATTCTGTGCAGTCCGGAGAACCCCAAAATCCCACTCCTGGCTGGCCTTGCCCACTCCACTCCACCCCTCCCAGGAGTCCCCACGTGGCCTGTTTTAGATGCAGGTAAGTGCAGGCTGAGCATGGAGGGTCGGTGAGGGCAAAAAACAGGACTACAAAGTTTGGGAAGGCCCGAAACAGGCCTATTTCCAGAGGGGAGCCTGGGGAGGCCATTTCCCCCCTCCCGGAGGTTTGAGGAAAGTGTATGGAATCCAGGGAGGGCAAAAACATCCCTCCCCCACCTTGGTGTAGGAAGCCAACTAGGCCACGCCCATCCAGCAACCAGGCAGAGAACCTCTTGCTAAAAATTTTGAAGACCACTCCTGTCTACAGACATTGAGATAATAGCTATCAACAAATATCTGAAGGGCAATCACATTGTAGGAGGTTTGGATTTATTCTCATTTGCTCCAGAAGGTAACAGGTTAAAACTTCAAGGATGCAAGTTCAAATTTAGACATTAGGTAAAACTACTTGACTGTAAAAGTTGTCCATTAATGGAGTAAGTTACGGCATGGAGTGTTTTCCTTTTCTTCACTGAAGGTTTTCAGAGGCAGGATAATAATCTGTCAGGAATGATGTAGTGAATCCTGCAGTGTCCAGACTGTTGGTTTGATGACATCTTAGATCACCTCCAAATCTACTGTACATGTCTAAAATTCTATATCTAAATAAAGACTGCACCCAGTTGGACAGCTAGCACTATCCCAGCCACTGCTTTTCAATTATACACATTAGATTGCAATAAATCTGAGCTGACAATCTTTTCAAGATCCAGGAATTAATGCACAATATCAGAAGATGCTCCAGGTGGCTATTGTTGGAAAAATAAATGAAATATTGCTAAATGATCAAATCCTATGGAATGAAACTTTGCATGATGTTTTCCAATGTGCAAAACTTTAAATACTTTAATGTCCTTTGATTTTTATTCCATTTTGGGTACTGGCCTTGGTTTCAGGTACAGTAGGATGTTAGGAAGGGTGTGTGTGTGTGTGTGTGTGTGTGTGTATGTATGTATGCGTGTGTGTGTGTGTGTGTGTTGTATTTGTGCTGATAAATATTTGGGCATACCAGGGGTTGTGACACTAAATACATACCTATTTCCCTGGCTCAGCTGATAAAGGAGGAGGAACCTTGTGGCTTAGTGGTTAACACATTTGCCTAATATGTAATACAGCCCAGGTTCGAATCCCAATAAGGGTATGGCTAGCTGATGAGAGCTAAATAACTTGAAGTAGATCTATACTAGTCTCCCTTTATTTATTTATCAGCACAAATACAACACAAATGTAACAAAGGCAATAGTAAAAATATTGGGTTTCTGTCTGGATGGTCTCTTGTGATGAGCCAATAGAAAGAGAAAGGAAGCAGTAGGCTTCCTCCCATATTTGGGCATAACAGGGGTTGTGACACTACATACATACATACATACATACATACATACATACATACATACATACATACATACATCACACTTTTTGATTTGCACAACATTCTGATAAAAGAACAAAGTACTTTTCAGAAAATTGAAAAGATAGTGATTATGTCGTAATAAGGATATTGCAATGGGATTTTTTTAAAATAAATTTTTACGTAGCCTCAAAACATTATTTAAGAAATAATATTCCCATTATTTTTAAGAAAAAACAAATTCTAATAAAGAATAGAGTGTCGAGCTGGGAGGAACCTTGGAGGTCTTCTAGTCCAACCCACTGCTCGAGCGGATCTTATACCCCTGATGGTGAACTTGTGGCATGCACAGAGCCCTCTCTGTGGGCATGCACGCCATCGCCAGCAGCTCTTCTGGTTTCTGGCGTGTGCATGCATGTCAGCCACCAGGTCTTTGGGTTTCCAGTGCATGCATATGCACGGGCCAGCTGGTCTTCGCGCCCACCGGAGCATTGGAAATCCAAAGACCAGCTGGCCAGTGCACACGCGTGCATTCCGGTCTGTGCATTCAATGCTAAAAAGGTTCGCCATCACTGCCTTATACCATTTCAGACAAGAGGCTGTCCAGTCTCTTCTTAACAGCCTCCAATGATGTAACACTAGTGGTGGGTTTCAATTTTTTTTACAACCTCTTCAGTAGGTGTGGCCTGCTTTGTAGGAGTGGCTTGCTGGCCATGTGACTGGGTAGGAGTGGCTTGCCAGCCATGTGACTGGGTGGATGTGGCAAACTTGTAAAATGTGGTGAAACTCACTTAACAACGCTCTTGCTTAGCAATCAAAATGTTGGCTCAGAAGCTGGCATTTGAAGCATGCAAGTCTTAAAGCTGTCAAGTTACAAGATCCTTGCACCCCTAACCCTTTAGGGAAAAAAACCCCAGTGGTGTTCAAACTTGACAGCTTTAAGACTTGTGGACTTCAACTCCCAGAATTCCTCCTCCAGTCATGTTGGCTCAGGAACTCTGGCATTGAATGTGCAAGTCTTAAAGCTGTCAAGTTACAAGACCCTTGAACCCCTAACCCTTTAGAAAAAAAATCCCCAGGGATGTTCAAACTTGACAGCTTTAAGACTTGTGGATTTCAACTCCCAGAATTTCTCCTCTCACTCTTCATCTTGATGATGTGCGGACGGGCGGGGGGAGGGAGCTGGAATCTACTGTTTCTTGTCTAGACTTCTGGTGCTTTGGAAAATAGGTTGACCCCTCTCTTCTTTGTGTCAGCACCACAAATACTATCATGTCACCCCTAGCCCTTCTTCAAAAATGAGAGTACATTCTTGAAAAATGAGAGTGCATTTGAATGCTAATCAAAGCATTCCCTAAATAATTAACTTATTGCTGGAGTAAATGTTGAAAATTAGCAAGCAGTGATAAGCTTACTAGCTTGATATGTCTTCTAACATATTTAAATCATATCACAGGAAAAAGGCAGCCCAGTTACACTAAGAACTATTAAGTCCAACTTTGTGCTAATTCTGGGCTAATTTTGTTATCTCTTCCCACAAATAGCAGACTTTATGGCATTTGAGGAAAGATAGAAAATACAGGACAATGCTGGATTAAAATGCCTCTTTCTCAAAGGGGCTGAGTGAATTCACAAAATGGAGGAATTCGCAGCAAGGTGAAGAGACATGGGGACACGTGCGATTCTGCCACCTTCAACTTCACTACATGTGAAGTCGTTTTCTTCCCTTTCCAACTTTTCAACATATCACATTAAGAATCTGAAAGCAAGTCTGAGCTTCACCTAAGGTTTAAGATGAAAGCCGGTGGGCTTTTTCTTATAGAAGCAAAGTGGGTTATGCATCCTTTAAACCACAGAAGTACGGCTCTGCTTCACTGCTCCGTGACTATGCCTTAATTACTGGAGCCTAAATAAATGGGAAAGACCAAAGCAGGAAACATAAAGACACACGCAAGGAGACTTCTCTGTGAACTGATATTCAGAGGAGGGAGAAAAATGTATTTTATTTTTTTTTATTCCTTGAGGCAAATCGTTTGGCAACAGCTGTACCTTGGAGGTTGCAAGTCTTATGAATACCAGCAGCCTGTTAATGGAAGAAAAATAAGTTTGACCTATTCTGTTGTGAAGACAGAGTTTGGTATGGTGGCTAAAGGTGCTGGACTAGGAGTAATCCCTAGGAGGGATTGTAAATTCTAACCCTTTCTTAACTAGCCGATAACCTGGCGTTGCCCTGGTATTTATTTATGGGGGGAAATGTCCGGACCAAACGTAGTTTCTAATGTTGGATTTCTTCCTCTTACAAGAGGGATCCCCCTTGTGGAGTACTGTGAAGTAGTTATCATGATAACTCCACTGCACTGCACAGCACAGTAGAAACCATTTTACAGCAGTACAGTAGAAGCCATTGTAAGGCACAACAGGCTGTATCTTAACAAAACACACACATCAAGGTGTTTTAGGAGTGTCTTACCCCCACATTACTTGTTTCCAGAGAGTAAGTTATCTGTGTACCATGTTTGGTTGAAATTGCTCAAGGCGTTCCAGAGTTATGCTGGAACATACACACCCACAGCCATAGATAGGTAGGTAGGTAGGTAGGTAGGTAGGTAGGTAGGTAGGTAGGTAGGTAGGTAGGTAGGTAGATAGATAGATAGATAGATAGATAGATAGATAGATAGATAGATAGATAGATAGACAGACAGACAGACAGACAGACAGACAGACAGACAGACAGACAGACAGACAGACAGATTACATATAGATAGATAGACAGACAGACAGACAGATAGATTACATATAGATAGATAGATAGATAGATAGATAGATAGATAGATAGATAATAGATAGATAGATAGATAGATAGATAGATAGATAGATAGATAGATAGATAGATAGATGATAGATAGATAGATAGATAAGATAGCTAGATAGCTAGATAGCTAGATAGCTAGATAGCTAGATAGCTAGATAGCTAGATAGCTAGATAGATAGATAGATAGATAGATAGATAGATAGATAGATAGATAGATATACAGATATACAGATATACAGACAGACAGACAGATGAGATATAGATATATAGAGATAGATAGATAGATAGATAGATAGATGATAGATAGATAGATAGATAGATAGATAGATAGATAGATAGATAGATAGAGAATATATATATACACACACACATACATACATACATACATACATACATACATACATACATACATACATACACACAGAGATAGATAGATAGATGTAGATGTAGATGTAGATGTAGCTATATAGCTATATAGCTATATAGCTATATAGCTATATAGCTATATAGCTATATAGCTATATAGCTATATAGATATAGATTTGGACCCAGCTGCTTTCTCTCTGTCCTAGAAAGAAGGAACTGGCCAACCACTTCCAAAATGTTGTCAAGAAAACTTCAGAGTTTTGAGTCCAAGCTGTGTTCAGGGATCAAGATTGATCTGAGAGGCTATCCAGTATCATAACACTGAATGTGTGTTTTCCACAATTATCAATTAAAAATTCTGCATCATGATGTTTGCATAGCAAATGCCATACCTCTTATAGTATTTTTTTTCTCAATCCAGTTTAGGAATTCATGCTTTTGCCAAATTGCCTTATTTCTTGAAAATGCTTAGAGCCAAAATGTGTCTTAGAAATTCCAGCCTAATTTAATCTTTGCCCCAAGTAGGTGGGCATACTTCCAAATGAAGCACTGCCACGAACAGCCCATTTCATTTCTAGGGATATTTGTGCAACGTATTTATGCTTTATGGCAGTGTTTTTCAAATTTGGCAACTTTAGGATGTGGGGACTTCAACTCCCAGAATTCCCCAACTAGGAAATTCTGGGAATTGAAGTCTACACATCTGAAAGTTGCCAAGTTTGAAAAACACTGCTTTATACTATGCTAATTAACTCTCTCAATGTAGCTTTAATTTGTTTATTCATTAAATTTATATGCCACTCACCTTGCTATTTAAAGCACTTCTAATGAGCAGGAATGAGCTGTTCCATAAATAGATCCATATATATTTTACAGACGAAAGTTCAAAGCCTGTTATACTGCATTTGCCCACTTAGTTCCTGGATGGGAAAACCATTAAAAATTCTAATTGTGACTAGACTGAGGGCTAACAAAGTATATCACATAAAATAATGAGAAAGACGTTTGCACTGTTGCCAAGAAAAACAACTGGATGTTTCAACAATAATTAACCTTGAATCAAAAAACATGTTTTTTTGCATTTGGATCTACTAGAGTTTTAGGGTGGGTTCTCACTAGATTTAATTGGATTGGGTAAATTGTGGTTCAGTTAATATGGAACGTAACCATAAATGAATAAATGAATGAATGAATGAATGAATGAAGAATAAATAAATAAATAAATAAATAAATAAATTATATTCGTAGATTTTCACGGGTGTAGTTATGGTGGTCTTGTTGTATTCGGGTCTTTTCCCGTGTAAGATTGAGATTTGTCTTAGCAACATTTCGGCGAGGTCTCACTCGCCATCCTCAGGCTGGTGTTTTTGGCTTAAAGCGTGGCTGGAGCTGCCTTCTTTCTATAAAACGTGGATTGATTGGGTCTGTGGCTGTATCATGATTGGTAGATTGGTGCTGAGTGGTGCTGGCTGTGGGTCCGTTGTTGTTTTGTGTTGTAACAGCCTGGGTGGTGGGTCACACTTAGTCACAATTTGAAATTTTAATGGTTTTCCCATCCAGGAACTAAGTGGGCAAATGCAGTATAACAGGCTTTGAACTTTCGTTTGTAAACTATATATGGATCTATTTTCGTAGATTTTCACGGGTGTAGGTATGCTGGTCTTGTTTTATTCAGTCTTTTCCCATGTAAAATTGACAGTATCTTGGGGATGTTTCGACGAGATGACACTCATCATCTTCAGGCTAGTACCTGAAGGAAAAGACCCGAATACAACAAGACCAGTGTGTGTGTGTGTGTGTGTGTGTGTGTGTGTGTGTGTGTGTGTGTGTGTTTGTGTGTGTTTGTGTATGTGTGTGATATATATATATATATATATATATATATATATATATATAGTCTCAATTTCTGAAAATATATATATATATGTATCTATACATACATACATACATACATACATACATACATACATACATACATACACACACCACCCAAATCTCAGCAATTGCCATTGCCTTAGCATGTTGTCAATAACAGATAAACCTCCAATGACTCTCAGAAAGAATGCTAACAACTAGATGACTGCAAGGCAAGATGACTCTGCCATCCAGTCAGAACCGAAGAAGCTTCTTGGATGAGAAGCAAGATGTCTTCTAGCAAACCAAGAAAGTCCAGTTGCCTTTTGAAAGAAAGCATCTTTGGGATGTCAAGGCAAAGTACAATTTCTTGGTTTGGCACCATATTCAATTAATCTGGCTTTAGGGCTTTAAACCAACCATATTTAGAAGAATAAATATTTCACAGTTGAAACTTCTCTGTAACTATAAAATCTCCATTTCTAAATGACCAGCAATAAAAGAAAATGAGTAACACCATGGATTCCAAAGAGCAATACTTTTAGTGCTTAGATTTTTAAAAAAATTCAGATATGAGATTCAATAACTGGTTATATTTTAATACTGCTGTAATCTTTTGCCTTTAAGAGCAAGCTGTTAATCCTTCTTTTTGTAGGAATTAAAATAACTAATTTGTTGGTTGGACACTGACAAAGACTAATTCCACATCTCCTACAGCTTATTCATACCACGGCAGCCTACATTTGACTAAGGGTTGCCAACATCCCATTTATATAAAACTGCAATAGCAGCTTTTCAAACTTTAAAAACTATCTGTGCATATAAAATAGTTGCTTTTGTTGCAACAAGGCTGTTTGCCAAGACCTATTTTTAATATCTAGTTATTGTGTGTCTAATGGCTAATCATTACTCATTGCATGTTCTCTTGCAAAATATACAGCATACTCATCAACAGCAGAATGTAGATTTAATCTGCAGTCGTTAAATTACAGAATCGGGGAATTACAGGCAGCCATTACTGGTTCAATGAATGACTAGCTACCAGTAGTTACAGCTACAGTATTTTACCATCCAGAAAGTGGCAAGATGGTTCTAATCAAGCTTTAGAAGGTGCTGTAAGCTTTGGGATATTTCTGTAAGGGAAATGGTGCACTAACAAAGAAAAATCTTTGAGTTTCCACTTGATAAACTTTTCTCAAAAACCTCAATAAAATAATCGAATGAACTATTGAGCCAAATGAACCGAAAAGAAGAAAAAAGAAAGTCCAGAACTGCAAGAGAAGGGAGAAAGAGCTCTATCTCTTTCAATAGCACAATAGCTCTATCTCTTTCAATAGCTCTCTATACTACAAACTTCAATCATCTTTAAAACGTCCCCAAAAGTCTTGAAGTTTGGTTTTCTAACTAGCCCATTTGTTAACACCTGCCCTAACTATAGCTGCTTCTGGGTCATGCCCCATAAAATCAGTTGAAAGGCTGCATCTGAGTGCATCTGTGGCTCCTTCTGGGGAAAACAGAAAGCTTGAAATCTAAATTATCAGCACAGTTTTTGACTGCAAATGTTTTGCAAAACAAATCTGAGCTAAAAAATCTGGGTGTAAATTGAAGTGCGCATACAACACTTGTATCTAAAAGCAAATTCAGGTGCGAGGTGCTGTAAGAACTATAGCTTAAAAACAAGATGGAGATAATTGAGTATGGAATATAAGTTTTGCTTAAGTTAAAATTTGAGCCACCAATCCCCCCCCCAATAACCCATTACCTGGAGCCAATCCTACCATTCCGTAGATAATAAGAAGTTGCTTTATCCCACCAAAGGTTTCCTTGAGTCTTCTGCATCCTTTTGCAGATATTGAGACTGACTGACTGCCCGACCAAGATTTGTACTCCTGGGCATTGTGCTTATAAAGCAACACTAGAACTCAGAGTCTCCTGGTTTCTAACCTGATGCCGTAATTCAGCCTTAACCCAGCGGTCCCCAACCTCTTCGACACCAGACACTGGTTTCATGGAAGACCATTTTTCCACAGACCAGGGGGAGGGGGGTGGGAGGACAAGCATGCAACCTATATCCCTTCCATGCACAGTAGAGTTTGCAGCCCAGTTTCTAAGAGGCCATGGACTGGTACCGGTCTGCAGACCAAGGGTTGGGGAACCCTTGTTTTAACCATTAGACCAAACTGGCTGTCTGCCTATGTGAAAGGCAGTAACAAAAATCCATGGAAGATCTCAATTAGCACAGGGTAGACACCTTCCAGATATGCGGGAACTACAACACCTAGAATCCCAAAGGAGCATGCCAATATGGGCTAGAAATCAGGCAGGTGTTGCTCCAACACAGCAAAAACGCAGGTAAAGAAACTTATCTTAACCAGGGATATTTGTGAGAAAGGGGGGTGTCAATTTTTTTTAATGGCAACTGTTCCTGACCAGTTAAAGCCCATCTCTCTTTGTAGATTTCACGAGTACATGACACATCCACAAAGGTGGGGCTTTGCAGGGGTGGGCTTCAAGAATTCCAGCAACAGGTTCTCTACCCAGTTGCTGGGTGGGCATGGCAGGGATGTGCAGTCAGGGGAGGCAGGGGAGGCAGGGCCTCACCAGTGTCATGATGAAAAGAAAAGAAAAATTAAAAGGAAAAAAGCTAAGGTAGTTGCTGCCAGAGTCACAGTGGATGACTCTGCTTAGTGCTAACTGCAGGGGGAGGCGAGAGAACTACGGGCCTCCGTTGCATAAGGAATTTTTCGCCTTTTAACTCTTGCTCAGAGTTAAGCAAGGGTTAAAAGGTGAAAAATTCCTTATGCAAAGGAGGCACGTGGTTCTCTGCCTCCTGATCTGGGAGCAGCAAATCGTGCCTGTTGCCTTTTTATTTAATTTTTTACATTTTCATCATGGCGGACGGACAAGAGGAGAGTTGAAATCCACAGCTGGAAAAGGTATGTGGATCGGACGGAGGGAGGGGGGGATTCAAAATTATTGTAATTTTTTATTGTAATTTGTGTGTGTGTGTGTGTGTGCGCGCGCGTGCGTGTTTCTTTCTTCACTTCACTCAAACAAACTCTCTCTCAATTTGAGAGTTTGTTTGAGAAGAGAGGGGCAGCCCTCTCCCCCACACTGGGAACCCCGTCCTGCTCCCCTCTCCCTTTCCTCCTCCTCCTCTTCCCTTTCTTTGACGGCTGCCGCCTCGCCCCCCGCCTCCTCCGTCCCCACCGCTGTGTCCGACAGGCCAGGTGTCTCACGTTCCGCCATAAACATGAGATGCCTGGCCTGTCAGACACAGCGGTGGGGTCGGAGGAAGCGGGGGGTGAGGCAGCAGAGCGCAGTAGTGGCAGGGACATCCTCACCGCTGTGTCCGACAGGCCAGGCGTCTCACGTTTATGTCTGCCATAAATGTGAGACGCCTGGCCTGCGGGCACAGCGGTGGGGTCGGAGGAGGCAGGGTGGTGCGAAGCAGCGAGTACGGCAGGGCAGGGACGTTCTCGCCACTGTGTCCAACAGGCATCTCACATTTATGTCTGCCATAAACAGGAGACGCCTGGCCTGTCGGACACAGCGATGGGGTCGGAGGAGGCGGGCAGCCGAGGAGGCGGAATGCGGCAGTGGCAGGGACGTTCTCATCGCTGTGTCCGACAGGCATCTCACGTTTATGTCCGCCATAAACGCGAGACACCTGGCCTGTCGGACACAGCTGTGGGGTCGGAGGAGGCGGGGGCCGTGGTGGCAGAGTGCAGCAGCAGCAGGGACGTTCTCGCTGCTGTGTCCGACAGGGGTCTCACGTTTATGTCCGCCATAAACGCGAGACGCCTGGCCTGCGGGCACAGCGGTGGGATCGGAGGAGCCGGGGGGAGGCAGCGAGCGCAGCAGGGCAGGGACATTCTCGCCACTGTGTCTGACTGGCATCTCACATTTATGTCCGCCATAAAAGCGAGACGCCTGGCTGCAGGCACAGCGGCGGGGACCTTGCTTCTTGCCACTGCCGCGCTCTTGCCTCACCAACCATAATCCTCACCACACATCACTGGGGCATGACCATGGTGGGGCATGGCCTAGTTGGCCTCCTGTACCACGGAGAGTGAAAACTTCCTCCCCTGGGCTCTGGAGGCCCTCTGTAGGCTGGAAATGGGCCCGAAGGTTTTCCCCCTCCGCGCACTTACCTCGCATCCAAAACAGGCTGCGTGGAGACTTCTGGAAGGGAAGGGGTGAGATGGGATTTGGAGGTTCTCCGAACCAGCTATAGCATTAGCTACGGGTTCTCCAGTACCTGGGCGAACCCGTAGCAGCTCACCCCTGGGGCTTTGATAAGCTGGCAACTGCCCTCTGAACTTACTCTTATTCTGCAGCTACGGATGGACTTCTCCCATCTCCACTATAGCAATACAGTAACCAGTTCTTCTACTGTATCAAAGAGGAAAATAACAACAACATTTATGTTAACAAAGATCGCAAAACTGTCAGCTCTGACCTATTTCTTTCACTTCAACTAGAAGGAAACAAGCTATGCTACCTTCTAAAAATCAAAATAGAGACTTTCGCTGACAGCCATCTCAATAGTCTTATATATTGAAAGGACTGCATTATCCATAGTCACCTTCATCATCATCATCATCATCATCATCATCATCATTCTTTTGTAAATATAGAACAAACACAAACACCTTACAGAATAAGTTAATTCTGATTCAAGATGAAAGAAACAGTTCTAATTCTAATAGAAATAATTATATATTCACTTGCAGTCCAGTGATGGGATTCAATTGTTTTACTACCGGTTTTGTGGGCGTGGCTTGGTGGATGTGGCATGCCTTGGTGGGCATGACTTGGTGGGTGTGGCAAGGGAAGGATACTGTAAAATCTCCGTTCCCTCCCCATTCCAGGGGAAGGTTACTGCAAAATTCCCATTTCCTCCCGATCAGCTGGGATTCGGGAGGCAGAGAATAGATGGGGCGGGGCCTGTCAGAGGTGGCATTTAGGAGTAGTTTCTCCGAACTAATCAAAATTTCTGCTACCGGTTCTCCAGAACTGGTCAGAACCTGCTGAATACCACCTCTGTTGCAGTCCCATGCCCTGTATTCTGCAACCTAAGTTTCTCAAATTATTAATATCAGGAACACAACTATTTTATTTAACTTATAACTTATTGGTATCATATCTATTATAATTATTATTATTCTGTGGCTTTGCATGTACACTGAGAATTTCTGCACCCCAGACAAATCCCTGGTGTGTCTAATCATACTTAGCCAAAAAAGACCTACTCTATTCTACTCTATTATATTCTACTCTACCCTATCCTATCCTACCTGTTCTGACCCTCACCTTGCCCGTTCAGAAACTACAGCCAAACAGAATGTTCAAAGGAATGTTTTTATCAGTCCCGACTCTTGCTGGCTGCGAGCCCAAAATATACACAGATAAATGCTCTGGCAAAAGTAAACTACTGCAAAACAAGATTATATAAATCAAATCACTTATCCAAGTGCTTTTTCTCGATGATTGCAAACAAATGGAGAACTTGACTAGAACAGAAACGGAACGTTGACTTCTATGACCAGGGCGTGGCACCATCAGTCTTTTATCTGCAGGAGGAGATCCTAATGAGCCACAGCTGCTCGTTATCATCTCCCATGAGTCCTCAATTGTTCTTTAGTGGTCAGCCCTTCTCCTGTGTGCATCCTGAAACTACTCACTGGAGGTTTCTGTGTCAGAATCTGATAGCAGCTCCAAAGGCTCCAGCCGAGCCACAACACCTACCCTACCCTACTCTTGCTTTAACAACTTTATATAGCTGTCCATCTCACAAAACAAGTGACTCTGGATGGCACACAATGCTAATAAGAGTTAAATAATCCCAATTTAAAAAAAACTATAAAAACAAGGGTCAAAACAAGAAATAGCAGACCAGGAGATGCTAACAATTATGGAGTCACCTCATTAATTCACCAGTCCTCAGGGGTCTTTAGGCCTGATAGCATAAGCTGAGTCTTTGGAAAGTCAGAAGCAATTGTGCCAGCCCTCACCTCAGAAGGGAGAATAGTCTGTAACCCATGAACCATAGCTGAAAAGGGCTACGGCATAAGGGCCATCAAATGTAGCTCCATAAAAGACGGAACTTGTAAATGCCCTCTCTGGGATGGGCAGACATAATGGGGAGAGAGGATCCCTTAAATCACCTGGTCCTTTGTCATGTAGGGATTTAAATATCAAAAACAGCAGCCTGAATTGGATCCGAAAACAGATCCAGTAATCAATGCATCTTAAGAGCAGAGATAGCACGAGTTCTATCCGAAACACACATTATTCACCACATCGCTGCATTGTGCACCAGCTGAAGTTTCTGGATACTCTTCAAGGGCAGCCCCATGTAGAAAATATTGCAATAGTCCACCGGGAAGTGACTAGGACATGAGCGAAAATGAATAGGGCCTCTCAATTTAGGAATGGAGGCAACACACACACAATATGAAGCTGCACAAAGAACGTCCTACTGTAGCTACAATTGAGCTGCGGTGGTGCAATGGTCAGAGTGCAGTACTGCAGACTACTTCTGCTGACTGCCGGCTGACTGCAATTTGGCAGTTCACATCTCCCCAGGCTAATGGTTGACTCAGCCTTCCATCCTTCCAAGGTGGGTAAAAAGAGGACCCAAAATTGTTGGGGGCAATAGGCTGACTCTGTAAACTGCTTAGAGAAGAATGTAAAGCACTGAAAAGCGGTATATAAGTCTAAATGCTATTGTTGTTGCTCCAGAACAGAAGTTGTGAGTCCAGAACCAGAATTTCTGCTACATTCTTGCCTTCCGCATTCAGAACAGTTACCACTGTTTGTCTTCTGATAATGAAAGGGGAAATTAATACCCAATAATTACATTTCCCTAATCATCAGAGACTTCTGTTCTTTGTTTTCTGCAATGCCTGGCTCCTACTGGTAGTTTTCAACAGGCCCCCACTTACAGTTTGATTAGGAGATTAACAGGGTGCATTGTTCTTTCTTTAGTCAAGCTTTCCCACCAAGGAAAGACCTGCATTCTGCTTCTGTGCTTGAATATCTAAATTCAAATAAGGTGGCTATAGAAAACCTTGGCCTCTTAGGTATGAAGCCTCCAGTGGTGTGTTCCTACTGGTTCAGACCGGTTCAACAGAACCGATAGTGGTTTGGCGGACTGGGTCGTTGGAACCGACAGCAACCCAGGCCTGCCATGCCCCCAAACTGGTTCACCAGGCAGCGCCGTAGTAGCCGCCATCTTGTTTTTTGCTTCTGCACATGCGCAGAACAATTTTTATTACACTGTGCATGCACGCACAGCGCACATCAAGCACACGCGTGGCATGAACGTAAGTGAACTGGCAGTAGTGCCTGCCCAAACCCACCTCTGGCAGCCTCTCTTGCTACAGCAGGGGTGTCAAACCCAAGGGGCCGGCCTGCATGGAGTTTAGAACTGGGCCACCCTGGAAACGGCGAAGGACTGGCCCGCAGTGCCTCTGCCAGCGAAAACGGAGCCTGGGAGGCCGTTTTCGCTGGCAGGGTACTTGGGCCACCACAGGCACCCCCAACACAAGTAATGTCAAGCTGGCCATGCCCACCCAGCCTCCCGAAGTCGAACACAACCCTGATGCAGCCCTCAATGAAATCGCATTTTGATGCTCCAGTGCTACAGCAAACCCTGAATAAGGAACTTAAATTTGCTAAGATACTTTTCAAGTTTGGCAAGAAACGCTCCGTCCCTATCTGACGTTATAGCTGAATGCCAGGAAAAGATTTTGTCCTCTGTTTTTCATACAACCTGAAAGATTTCCTGTTGTTCTTTGATACAGAAAGTTATTACCGGATTGATTCAAGCCACCAGGATGTAGCAAAGAAAATCTCTGGGCCAATCTTTCTTCTCAGACAGAAAGAATGGGGAAGATGCCAGAAAAACACACTTTTTGGCTGCAGGAGGAGGAAGCACCGAAGCTTTTAATGTGCAAATACATTCACAGGGCTGTCAAAAGCTGACTTGATAATAGCAGCAGTTTCAGGACTGATTTATCATCTGAACTGACTGGTCCTTTGGACACAAATAAATAATAAACAAGCAAACAAGGGGAAAGGCCATTGTTTTGAGTTTCTATTGTTTCCAGTGACTGAACACAGAGGAAACATCCTGTTTTGTTCCAAGCTGTCTACAAAAGTTTTTAGGGCATTTGGGTTGAACTAAATATGGGGTAAAAACATGTGTTCTTGATTACTAATTATTTATTATTTTCTCTATTTCTTCCCCTTTTTTATTACCCCAAAGGTGTTTTTTCAGGAGGCAACTGGACTTTCTTGTTTTTTTTTTTTTCTTTTGAAGGCATTTCGCTTCTCATCCAAGCAGCTTTGACACGATACCGGGGAATGGATTATTACTTCACAAATAACTTCAGGCAAGGAACATAGACAATACATGTAGTCCTTGACTTACAACAGTTCGTTTAGTGACCATTCAACAGGATTAAAAAAAAGTGACTTGCGACTGTTTCTCATTTATGACCTTTGCAGCATCTCCATAGTCATGTGATCAAAATTCAGACGCTCGGGAACTCTTCATATTTATGACGGTTGCAACGTCCTGAGGTCCCCCTTCTGCAACCTTCTGACAAGCAAAGTCAATGGGGAAAGCCAGATTCACTTAACAACCATGTTACTAACTTAACAGCTTCAGTGATTCGTTGAACAACGGTGGCAAGGAAAGTCGTAAAACGGGGCAAAACTCACTTAATATTTGTTTCACTGAGCAGCAGAAATGTTGGACTCAATTGAGGTCGTAACTCAAGGACTGCCTGTACTCGTTCGTCCTCTTTTCTTGGGTTGACGTGGGTTGGGCTGAAAGTGAGCGACTGGCCCAAAGTCACCCAGTTGGCTTTCATGGCTAAGGTGAAACTAGAACTCACATGCTCCCACTTTCTAGCCTGGTGCCTTAATTACTAGACCAAACTGGAATTATGGCAACTTCTATTCACATTCAGATGAATGCAGAAAAACCTGAAATCTTGAGTAGAGGTGTCAAACTCAAGGCCCATGGGCCGCATTCAGCCCATGGGGTGCTTAGATCTGGCCTGTGGGGCCACCTCAGAAACAGTGAAGAATCAGCCTGCGTTGCATCTGTGAGCAAAAATGGAGCTCGTGTGGGACACGATTTGTCCCGGGCTCATTTTCACTGTCAGAGGGTTGCAGGAGGCCATCGCAGCCAGAAACGGAGCTCACAAGGGCTGCACGCAGCCCTCCCAAGCTCTATTTTCACTGTCAGAGGGTTGCAGGAGGCCATCACTGCCAGAA